>NC_037668.1:116408952-116636269 GCF_003255815.1 Theropithecus gelada
GAAGGAAGGAAGGAAGGAAGGAAGGAAGGAAGGAAGGAAGGAAGGAAGGAAGGAAGGAAGGAGAAACAGAGAGAGATTGATAAAGAAAGAAAGAAAGAAAAGAAAGAAAGAAAGAGAAAAAGAAAGGAAGAAAGAAGGAAAAGAAAGGGAAAGAAGGAAGGAAGGAAGGGGAGGAGGAGAAGGAGAGAAGGAAGGAAGAGACGAAGGAAGAGAGGAAGGAGAGAGAGAAAAAAATAGAAAGGAAGGAAAAAGAGAGAGAAGTATTTTGGCACCTACTCTCAGTTCTGGGCTGAGGTTTTAACTGAGACTAGGTGCCATGTATTCACTTATTCATTAAATGTTCTTTGAACACCAAATCAACATGAAGCCAGAATTATGTTAGACTGAGGGTGGGGTGAGGTGTCTGATGGATATTTTACAGGACATCATTTCAGCCTTTGGGAGTTCATTTTACTGTAACATAAAACTGCTTGGTAAAAATGTAAAGATATATATTTTTTATTTAATGAATGATATAAATATTAAATGCTATAATTATTCATAAAAAGAGAAGAGAGACTTAGAACAACTGCGGAAGGCAGGCATTGAACTAACACAGGAGTGACTTGGCTATTTCAATCTAGAGGATATAAACTCTGGTGCAACTGGAGAAAGCAAATATTGAACAGATACCTAAAGTACTAGAAGATGTAAATCTCTGAAGCATAGTTAAGTCGAGATTCTAAGCAGGTGGGCTAAAATCCTAGGGTTGAGGCTTGTTCATGGGGCATTAAAGAAACTAATCTCTACCAGATGGTGTTTTGGAGTCCTAAGGGATAAGATAGTTAAAAGACTTGAATGTCATGACTATGAGATGTAGCCCTTGGACATTTTCTAAGCTTCATAAGCACATTCAGGACATAAGGAAGAAATAATTAATAGTAGAAACAAAATTCTTCAGAAGTTCCTTAAGAATGTAAAGAAAAACAAAATAAAAAACAACCAAAATAACGGCCCATATTTAAGTTTTCTTCTACTTTTTCATATATGGCCGTTTTCCAATAATTTGCAAAAATGCTTCAGAACTTCAAATAAACCTTGGACTACAGACATTAGCCTATGTCTCAGTTTGGTGCTCCCAACCTTGGTATATCGGTACCGCTCAGAATTCAACTGATACCCAAGACACGTCATGTGGACATATTTGTGTCATCTTTTCATTTCTCTATCATTTTTAAAGTGGGAGACCTGGCTGGGTGCAGTGGCTCATGCCAGCACTTTGGGAGGTCAAGGTCGGCAGATCACAAGGTCAGGAGTTCGAGACCAGCCTGACCAACACGGTGAAACTCCGTCTCTACTAAAAGTACAAAAATTAGCCAGGTGTGGTGGCGCGCACCTGTAATCCCAGCTACTCAGGAGGCTGAGGCAGGAGAATGTCTTGAACCTGAGAGGCGGAGGTTGCAATGAGCTAGATCACGTCATTGCACTCCAGCCTGGGTAATAGAGCGAGACTCCATCTCAAAATAAAAATAAAATGAGAGACCTAAAATTGTTTGCCAAAACACACATCATTTTTTTTCCTAATTTTACATTGTTTCTCTTGCCAACAAAAGCAACTGTTTTTTCACTATACTCTCCATAGTTCTTAGGGAATGACCATACTTTCTTGGTGACTCTTATTCCTGAATTCTCTATATTAACAACTCTTTAGGCCACAGCCGTGACTCAGGCCGCAGAATACGGTTTTGTGCCTAGAATACTTTTAAGGGCTCATTTACACTTTAACAGTAAGACTTAACATGAATGATTCCTAGGTTTGCAGAGGAAAAGGGACAAAACATCATTTTTCTCTCAGCCTCAAACTTCGTGTTGGCTGCCAAGGGACACTGGCCCTACTCAGTTTCCCTTGGAACTCCATGTAAACAACTTGAAGCCAGGGGGAATCAACTAATTCTAGCTAGTAAGATCAAGGGTTATGTCCTTGCTCTGGGAATGCTAGCCTGCTCTGGTTATAATCTTACATAGATGAGCTGATAGATCCAATATTATTATATGAGTGCCTGCTTCTTCCTTATGGGTGGGGAAAAAATCAGGGAGGAGGAACAAAAGAATAAAAATAAGATTTAAAAAAAAAGCAGGAGTGAATAAGCAGAAACAAAGTTAAATATGAAGAAAAAAGAACAAATGAGAAGACAGGTAAATACGAAATTATAACTAAATTCTAAAAGAAATAAAAAGAAAGGTTGAAATGGAAATAATGTCGTTCCTAGCAGTGTTAAACACTATTGCTTTCTTCTCCTACTTAAACCACCATTGGCACCTTTGCAAAAGCTGCTATCCTTTCCAAAGTTAAATGTAATTTATCTTAAAGGCACCTTACTGGTTAATACATCTTTACAATAAACACTCTGCAAAGTGTAAAAAAACTGAAGAAATAAATTGAAGTGGCTTTTAGTAGTGGCTGGGGGTACCAGATTGACAGCTTTGGAAATTGATGACTTCTTTTTCTCCCAAGAATAGATACAGCCTGATAAACAGAGGTGTAAGATTCCCCCAACGCTTCTCCAATAAGCCTTCACCCTGACAAAGTAATGGCTGCAAGGAAGAAAGAACAAGTCACCTTTTCCAGCCAGTTCTCTGCAGATACTGCTCAGGAACTGCCATTTAGCACCAAGGTGATAGGAGTATTTTCCTGACTACCAGCAAAACAGAGACAACTCACTTATTTCACTTGGAACAGTGAACAGTCAAATCAGATAGTGATAACTTTTAACTACCCTGAACTCTGCTGGATTCAAAGCACTGAACTTAAAGTGAAAGTTAACTTGACTTTCCCATTTCAGTTTCCCACATCCATCTAGTTCCCTAACAGTCCCCAGCACTAAATCAGGTAATGCAGTATAGTGTAGCTATTTTATCTGGTTCTCCCAAAGTTATTTGAAATGAGTACTCTGCCATCCATGAAATCAAATGAATCTCAGGGACATTTCCATTTATGTGGTGTGAGGGGGATCTTTCAAAAGAGAAAGGAAAAGCATAAAAAAGGATGGAATGTTTCCAAGAGAACAAGTAACATGTATTTTCCTTTCCAAAAGAAAAGCTGAAACTATGTATGAAAAATTGAGGTGCATAAGTTAAAGTGGAGTCTTAACATTATTTATTTACGTGCCTAACTTAAGAACCACTAAAGTCATCTTCATCACATAACCCTAAAATGAGCAGAGACCAGAATAACATGACTATCAGATTATCTTCAGTAGATGTTAGAAAACATATGCTTTGTTTATCTTGTACTTTTCCTAAACAATCACGCATAGCTTTCTTTTGTTCCAGGAGTCATTCAAGCATATAAGAGCTCCATTAAGTTGAAACCTCTTGTATCTGGTTATTTTCCTGGAGTTGTAAACCTGCTGCCACCAAGTTGGTAATTTTCTTATGTTAACAGCAAGAATGGAAAAAAAAAAATGCCAGCTAGAAAAGAGCTATTCGATCTTCAGTCTTTCTTCCATTAACTCTTATTAACAGTTTGCATTTTTTTTAAGGCAGGGTCTCACTCTGTTGCCCAGGCTGGAGTGCAATGTTGCAATTACAACTCACTGAAGGCTGGAACTCCTGGGCTCAAGTGATTCTCCCACATCAGCCTCCCTAGTAGCTAAGATTGCAGGCACGCACCATCATGCCTGGCTAATTTTTTTTGGTTTTTTGTAGAGATGAGGGTCTCCCTATGTTGCCCAGGCTAGTCTCAAACTCCTGGCCTCAAGCAATCCTCCCACCTCAGCTTCCCAAAGCACTGGGTTTATAGGCTCGAGCCACTACATCTGACTGAATTTATTTTTAAAACAATTTTAAACACTTACAATGTTTTCAAGGTAGAAAGCACTCATCCATTAGTCTGCAGTTCTCACTTATTGTTCCCTCAACTATTTTAATTCCTCTTCCTGGCTCTCTTCGCTCCTTGCATCTCAGAGCAAATCTCCAAATTTCTGTGCCGCATGGGCCTTCAACTGGTTTTCCTACACATTTCAAACCTTTTCTTGTCTTTGCTCATCTGTTAATTCATTCATTCCTTTATTCATTCATTTACTTAACAGACATTTACCTAACATTTCCTGAGTCTTCCCTTGTCCTACGTACATGTGGAATCAAATCCAAGAATAAATATTGTGCAGTGGAAAAGGCAGTATAACAAAAGTCCTGAACTCTAGTGTCATTGCTATCATTCATCAATTATGCGACCTTCAGCAGGTCACTTTTTTCCTCTATATACCTGTAACAATAGGAGTTTGGTTATGTCATATCTAAGATCCCTTATAGCTCTGAAATCCTACAATTTTATCACCACCCCAGTAGCTCAGTGCAAACAAATTCATGCATCTGTGTTAATAACTTTGAGGTACCCATTCCAAAATGTTTACATTTTCAATGGCTGAATTATAAGGGCTCTCCAAAGGGAAGTTAAAAAATCCTAACTGATATTTTTGGCACGTTAGCAGGCTAATGGAGGAGTTTTTGAGAAGAGCAAATTTCATTGAGGAGATTAGTCTTACCTACTAGTGCATTTGCTGTCTACAATTCATCTCTTTTCATTCTCCCCTTTACCCACTTCAAGTAGGCTGTTACTTCCACACGTCCAATGAAACTACTGCCATCAAGGTCACCAAGTGACTTTGAGAGTTAAACCCAGTAGTCAATTGTTATTCCTCATTATATGTGCCCTGTCTTCAGCATTTGACATATTTGATCACCTCCTCCTTAATATACTTTCTTCATTTACCATCTGTGACTCACACACTTCTCTACCTACTGATCACTCCTCAGTTTGCTTTGCTAGTTCTTCCTCTTCACTACTTCCTCTTCACTTAGTGTTGGTGTGCCTCAAGTACTGAGTTTTGGGTCCTATTCTCTATCTGAACGTAATTCCTTATTAATCTTACCCAACTCTTTGGCTTTAAACTCCATCTATGTGCCAAATACTCTCACATTTATGTCTCTAGCCAAGACACTTTCCTGAACTCAAGACTTGCACATCCAGATGACTAGCAGACCCCTAAAAAAAGGACTCATGACATTATTGCCCAAACCTAATCCAACTAGTTCAGCTGATAGAAGCTCCATATTTTCAGATATTTTACCAAAAAAGAAATATTTGGGCGCATCCTTGGCCCCTTTATTTCTCTCATATCCTACATCTAATCCATTAGGACATTGGCTCTAGGTTAAAAATATATCAGAATTTAATCACTTCTCAAGTCTAATGCCACCCTCCTGCTATGCACCATTACTGCCTCTCCCCTGGAGAGCTGTAATAGCTTTCTAAGAGGTCTCTCTGTTTCTTCTATCCTTGCTCCCTTAGAATTTGTAATCAACACGGAAGTCAGAGTGGTCTTTTAAAGACACTAACTCAAATCCTCTGATGGACCACCAGAGTCTTCACAATAGCCCATGAGGCCTTACATCATCTGGCCCTCCATACTCTTCTGATTTCATCTCTTACTCTCCACTTTGCTCCCTCCGCTCGAGTCACACAGGCCTCCTTACCTCAAATATGAGAGGCATGGCTTTGGTGCTAGCTCTCTTTCTGCCTGCATATATTTGCATGACTAACTCCCTCACCTTCTTCAAGTTTTTGCTCAGTTCTCATCTTTCCAATGAATCCTATCCTGATCATCCTATTTAATCTGCAAACTGCCCCCCAAGCATTCCTCATCCCTGTGAGCCTGATTTACCCTTTTGTCCTATAGCGGTTATCACCTTCCAATGTTGTACATAACTTACCTGTTATATTTATTGCTTATTTTCTGTCTCCTCATGCTAGAATGTAAGCCACAGGAGGGCAGGAATCTTTTTTTCTTTGTTTGTTCATTGATGTCTTCCAAGTACCTGGGAACTATCCCTGGCACCTTGTAAGTGCTTAATATTTATTAAATGGATTAATAAATCAATAAGCAAATGGATGAATGGGGCATGGTCCTGTAGGTATCAGATTATCACCAACAACATGAGAAGCTACATATGAAATGTGTAAAGCCTCACTTTAATTATCTAATCAATGCCCAATCGTGCTGCTGCTTTTTGATTGTTCCTGATGGAGAGATGGTCTTTGGAGTTCATGTCTCTCCATTGTGGAAACCCTTGACCTTTCACCCATCAGAACCTCAAAACAAAACATACCTTGGGTTGGAAAGATATAAAGAGCTCTAGACCTATCCTGGGTGATTTACAATAAAGCCTATAAAATAATTACCTCACATTTCTGCTATAAGACATGTAAATGAGAAGAGTAGTATCTAACAGTTATTGAGCTCTATATGCCAGACATTATCCTGAGGTTTAACAAGTATAAATTCATTTCTTCCTTGCAACAACACCTAACTCCTGACCTCACATCTCTAGCTTAATTATTGGGTGAGTTCCTTCTGGACAACACTCAGAAAGTAACAAAAAAGTGCAATGGGTCAGAAGGGATGACTTGAAACTAAGGAAGTAAACCATAGCCCTTAACATTTCTAAAGAAAAATGTTATCTCTGTCAAACACAGCTGCCATATCTCCATGAAGCCATGTTGAGGAAATATTTATGTTGACACACTGAAGGTCAAATATTCAAGGGTAATTAGATCTCTCCAAGGTGAATTATGGAGATGACCTAGTTAGAAATAAATATAGAATTTTTGCTGTCCAGTCGTAAATCGGTACTAGCCCGCCCAATGCACTTAAGCACGTTTATAAGTATTTTTGCTCATAGTTTAATTAATTATTTTATATATTTCCTATTACTAGTCTTTTACAAAAATGATTAGCATAACAAAAAATTTTACTAGCTTGACCATACTCATCTCAGTATCATTTCAAAGAGCTTTTTATTATCCTACTTTCCCATCTCCATAAACCCAAGAAAGAACTCTTATTTTAACTAACATTCTTGCAGTCACCCTCTACCTGCTAATCATGTTCATCTTCTGAAAGTTGAAGACCTTCATTTCCCCAGTTAGCTTCATCAGTTCACCCAGCATACATTTATTAAATGCCTATTGAATTGCAGGCATAGTCCTAACCACAAAGAAGCATAACCCACAGTCTCTCAATCAGAGAACTTAGTGTCTAATAGTAAAGGGGAAACCAATACAGTGAAAAAAGTTTCATATACAAACCTGAATGTCCATAAAAAGAGGACTAGATAAATAAGATATTTATGTTCATGAAATGGAATACTACACAGCACTTAAAATGAATTTAAATGAATAAATTAGATTTAAATGTATTAATATTACTCTTAAAAATTGAGTAAAAACAAGTTTTCAAAATGCAAATGCAGTAATTACACGGTTCTCTTACAAAATGTCATTTTGTATCACAAATATGAGAATATATAACAAAAAATGAAAAACATAGACTTGAAGGTTAGGCACCAAATTCAAATTAGTTGTTGCCACAGGGGAGGCAGGAGGCAAGTGGAATTGAAAAGTGTATAAAGTAGACTTCAACTTGATCAGTAGGGAGCTAATTCTTTATATAAAGAAAAATACTTAAAGCCAGTATTTTTTAAATGGTAAATTGTGTCATTTGGGGGTAGTAGTTTACATAGTGCTTTCCTATAACTTTTTTTCCAAATGTCTTACAAATGTATAAATGAGAGAAAGAGAGAGAGCTCACACTCAAAATACTACTCACAGTAGAAGGAAGTCCCAAAGGCTACAGGGATTGGGTCAGTTAGGTTGGCAGGTGCCACATGAGCAGCGCAGTAAGAAGGGCTGAGAAGTTACACTGGGGAGAGACTAGAAGCTGGGAATGCTCTTGGAAGCCTCCCTAAGAATGCTAGACTTGAGCCAAGCATGAAGGATGACTAAAAGCTGCACAGGCTGAGATGAGCAAAGAAGGTATTCCAAGAAGGAGAAACAGCCAATACAGGAAAGAATATGGAGCATTTTGCAGAGATGGAGCCTCAAGACACAGTCGAGAGTCTGCATTTTAATTTTGCTATTTACTAGCTTGGTGACTGTGGGAGGGTCACCTGATCTCTCTGAAATTGTTTCTCCAACTTGAACGTGGAGTAATACTATATTCTTGGCTGCGTTGTTGCACAGGCTAGAGAAAATGTAAACAAAGATGCCGAACAAAGAGTAACACAGTAATTGCTCAGAAATTAAGATAATGATTAAGGATTATTAGCTGGGACTAAGACTCAGGTCTCCTGATTTCCTGAGTTAATGATCTTTTCATAACAGCACACTGCTGATTTTGTAATTAGCATTATTCTAATTTCATGTGGCCAAAAGTTTCACAATAATATACAAAGGGACCTCAGTGGAGTACTGGGCAATTCACTGAATCTGATATGAAAAATACCTCTCTTTTCTCACCTGCTCAACAGCTCCAGACTCTGTCATTTACTCAAGACTGTTAGTTGTTCCCTGAGGCCTAATATATCTGATTATTTGATATGTCCTATCTATGACCTTGAAACAATCAAAGCTGAAACTTTTGGTAAATTGGCTTTCCAGTTATTGAGCCAGCTGCTGGCTGAAATTTGGAATACCAAATTTGTCTCACCCAGGAAGTTAAAATAGGAGTGTTACATGTTGAATTAACTGGCTTTCATTTGCTTAACAGAAAACATAAGTATGCACAACTTTAGTCACATTGCTGTTATTGATCAAGCATTCGCAGAGCTCCTCAACAGACTCTAACATACTTTTCATGTTATTCAATTTGTTATGAAAATAAGTTTAAATAGCTTTAAAACAAAAAGGGGGAAAAGAAACTTCTGAGACTGAAAATGCCATGTTATGTGAATCGTACATACTATTCTGAAAGTCCTTACGACTCTTTGGTGAGATCCAATTATCAGTAAAGGAAGGCTACATCCACATGATTCTCAAACATGACACTTCCTCCAAAGCAGACTGATGGTCCCTTGCCACTCTACTGAGCCAGCTGCAGCATGTTCTAAGCCCAATTTGGGCAATTAAGTTATTTTTCTCAATGAGGTTTTAGCAACCATTATCACTATCCCAGAAAGTGGTCCTTTCTTAGAGATAAATTGCAATGGAAAACTATGCTTCTCTCTCAGCACGTATTTCCAAATTTCACTGCTCTGCATGGAGGAAAAGAAGCATATGTTGCTTCTCAACATCACTCACTTTAAATAACTGAGAAAGATGGGGTTGTTTCAGCCACAGGAGCAACTGACATGTACCATCCAGAAATCTTTGGTCTGACAGCCTCAGCTAAATACGCCACAAATTTGCATTGATAACACTTTGTTTTTGTGCTCCATACCTCTGCCACTACTACCACCCCCACCGCCACCAACCCTTCCAGATGATTTCAGGGCTCTTTCATCTTCCATCCCTCTTCCATACCTTTTCCTTCTCCCAAAGAACAAAGAAACAACTCGGTGATTTCTATCAAGGTTAATTAATAATAGGTACTAAAGGTACAAATTTTATCACATTGTTTTTGGTTTGCAGTAGGGTTGTCAAAGAAGGAATTTGAAATGAACTAAGACAACATGTCAGCTCTTCAGGAAAAACATGCACAAAACCGCAGCCAGTGTTGGTTCTAGTAGTTGGCATTTGGATCTACAGTCTAGGCAAGGGATCCAGACAGAAGATAGGCCAGGATTCAGCAATTCTCTTAACACGATGTCCTTCCAAAGCACACTAGAGGACAAAGAGCGGTGGTAAATTGCCTTCCTCTAACTGTTCTAAAGAGAGATAGAACCCATCCCTGAGATTATTGGTCTAGTGTCTTCTATGGTTATACAAACTCCCAACAATTACAGGTAAGAAATAAATGAAGATAGGAAAAGCCTCAATTTTCTTTTCATTTTCTACTTTTGAAAAATTCTAAAATTAAAGGAATCTTTTTTCTTTAAGAGAAGTAGAGACCAATAGGCACAGTGCATCTAATGAGGCTTTGAAGGTAACATTTTGGTGTTCATCCCCAAAGACAGGCTGGTGTACAAATCTATGGGACTTCGATTAGCCATCACAGTTTTTCATTTTATTTTTTGATTAACTTTTTCATGCATAGCTGAAAAACACTAAACAGAATGAAAGGCAAGTGACTGTAATTAGACTAGATTGCCCAAGGCCAGAGAAAAAGAGAGGCAAATCTTGTAATTCAGCTCCTAAGTAACATCCTCCACATGATAGAGTTGCATCATACATTTTTAAATCAGGCTTTTAAAGTTTTGCATGCATACATTGAAATGGAAAAGTGTTTCTGTTGGGAAAATATAATTTGCATCAAGGTTTTCATTGTCTCTTAAATACACCTTTCCTCCAAATTTTAAAACGTATAGTACATAGAGATATGTTGAGGCAGGAAGAAAGGAAAAATAAGAAAATTTGAAAAAGGATAATAAAAGTTACATCTGTGAATGTAGTTTTTCAAAAACACTATTCATTAGTATACAGATTAAAATATAAAATAGACTAAGTCCTATTCTCTGGGTTGGCAAATAAAAAACTAAATGTTATATGTTTATTATGTGGAAGACTAAGTGTTATATGTACATTATGTGGGTTACATACCCATATTAAAAACACCTGATTTAAACAAAATATGCTTTAATTTTGCAAAGGTTTTCATGTTATCTTTATGGTCAAGACATAAAAATGTAGACTAAATGGTAGAATAACCGAACGAATGTTCACTATCACTATGCCAAGGCAGTGATAGCAGATCAGTGTCATCCTGGAGTAAGGTTTCTCATGGGTGACACAGCTCTCGACATTTATACTATCTGCATATGTAAAATAATAAGCTTAGATAATTAGTAACAAGTGCACAAAGGGAGAGGAATATCTGAGATGGCAAAATGACTGTATTAAGATTGCTGAAGGACACAAGAGGCTAGAAGTATAGGACAAAACTAACAAAATATAATTTAGTGAGGATAAAAGTATAAATCTACATTGGGATCAAATGCACAGGCACAAAATTAGAAAATGATAGATAACCAGAGCTAGGGTCCTTATGAAAAAAAGGCCCAAACATAAAATTAGAGAATACCTATGCTTTGAATCAGCTTAATTCCCTTGTCTCCCTCTGTTTTCCCATCTGAAAACTGGCCATAACACTATCTGCCTCTCAGGGTTGCCAGGCAGTTTAAATGAAATAACTTATGAGATAGTCTTACAGCAGTCCATGTGCACAGAGGTATTCTGAGCCCACACACTGTGTCACATCCAGTCAAGCATTATAATGCCTCCACTTGCTCCATGCTGATCAAGTCAATGGAATAAAACTAAAACCAGATCTAGGGGCCTCATTTTTAGAATAACGGAGAAAAGTCAGAAAACATCTATTGAGCATCCACTTACTTGTCTAACATCAGGCTCTGGGGATACTCAGGTGAAGCCATGGTCTCTGCTCTCAAAGAGTTCTCAATCCAGAATCAAATGATGGGATACTTCATCTAGAAAAAGGTGGCCAGTGTGTTGACGGCTCAGTAAGCAAAGTCCATGAGAAATAGTTGTCTGAATATTCTTACATCACCCATTGCATCTAACCTAATATTTGCTCTTTGAAGCTACTCAGTAAACACTTTTTGAATGAATGATTTCAGTTTCACCTGAAAATGAGAAAAGTTAGGAAAAAAATGGGAAAGTTTTCTTTAATTTTTTGAAATTCTAACTTAAAAGAGAATATATGTATATTTGCAGCTCCGGAAAGCAGAACTGAAGCAAAGGGTTCAGAGGACAGGGAGGCAAATGGATCCTGCTCTTTTATGTTTGTTACTATGTTAAGGAAACTGATTATATTAGAAAACTAATGTTTATTTATGGTTCTTAATGGCCATATCATTGTTGCTTTGCCTCCGGGCCTATTGACTAGAATCAAGGTAAAAAGAACACTCCTGAGTTTTCAATCCAGGTTGCATATAGAAGCAAAACCAAAGACTTAACACAAAAGGGAAGTAAAACTGTGAAAAGTCCATTTCCAAAATTAACAAATAGAGAAAGCCTGAAAACCACACACCCCAGGGCTCCATTACATCTTCAAGTAAAACCAGGATCTAACTTTTGGCTCAGAAGTTTCCATCCCAGGCCACTTCAGCCGCACAATATTTCAATTCTATTATTTAAGGAATGGTTTGAAATATCCCCCAATTCAGCTTAACACCTCCCATAGCACATTTCTGCAGAACATAAGCGCACTGCCAAATAGCCAGCCCTACCGCAAACACAGGTAGAGTAGCTGGGCCAACAGGAGAGGTTACATTTGTTTGGCAACTTCCTCCAGGCTATTAGAACTGAGACTGCAAGAAGCTAAAATGAGAAGTGCCTCGCCACTTTTACAGTAAACGAAACAGAATAATAGCAAAGAGCATGACTCAGGTCCCAGTCAAAAGCAAAGCAGGAGCAGTGATGTGCCCACCCCCTGGACGTTCCAGCCCCTCAGCAGGTCACACGCTGAAATGCTTTCTGAGGTCCATGGCTATAACTTGAACCCGTGACCCTCTGAATGAACGCCAGTACCCAGACCAGCATGTCACAAATAGCTACTTCAATCCACCTCCCCAGCCTACATTTAATTAAGTGAACATGATGAAAAATAAATGAGGTTGTACTTAAGTCTTCAAAGGCCTCCTAACCTTACCTTTCCAGGGGATTTTTGGCTAGTTGGCTCTACTCTCCTGCTACCTCCATTTGCCACAAGTTGTTATATTACATTTAGGCTCAAATCTGCTCAGGCTATAATCCACAATCCATCTTTCATTTAACTTCTAAATGTTAAGAGAAATGGAAACCTCATCAGCAAACATTGTGACAGTTATCTTTTTAACTGTCATTTATATAAACTTAGGCACATCCCATTCTAAATCACACTCAGATGAATCAGTTGTTCAAATATAAACATATTTAGCAGAATTCTGTCATTTCCTCATATGTATATTCATTTGCGAATGACTCACTTCATACATCTTCATAAACCTGCGAAACTATCTTTTGAGTTATTCACAGATTCAGGTGATGATGCTGGCAGAGTCAAAAGCTGACAATGTATGCAGGGCCAGCACTGGGAAAAAAGTAGCCAAAAGTCATAGCTCTGGGATCATTTTAATCTGTCTTTGGGTACAAGAAATGTCACAGAGGTTCACCTGAAATGAAATTATCCCTTTCTCTTAGTTTGTTTCGTACCACCTAATCCTCTAACTCTTTATTAAACATTATCTTTCCCATCTGCTCTAGTGAATGTTCAACACCTTGTGGACCAACTCCGGGCTGATTGGTTTTTATGGGCAGCATGAGCTCAGTTTTATGCACATACTTAGGATTATCTCAAGGACAAAGAGGATGAACAATCCATTAACTGTAATAAGCAACTGCACATCTCAAGGTAGCTACAGCATATATTTGATTTCAAAAGAAAAGACTGAATTAAAATATGTCTGTCCAGAAATGTCTAACCTCCAACACACAGAAACAGCATTTTCTGTTCTCCATGCTCTGGTAAGCGGTGCCACTAGAAATCACATCTCAGTCCCCTTCAGTCAGACTTTCCAGCTCTTAAATCTTATTTTAAGATCTGACACTAGAGCAAGAAAAAGATCCTTTTGAAACTACTCTTCCTGATTATCTCTGGGCAAAGCATGTAGAGCATGTGTGGACACACAACACTTTTTTTTTTTTTAAAGGAAAATGCATTGTTACTGCTTTGTGTAGAAAACTTAAATTCTTCACTTTAGAATTACATGTGTACCCATTGCTTAAATTTGTAAAATATAAATCATGGAAATTTAGCCAAATACACAATGTTATCTGAGAAAGCCAATCTATATTGCTAGCCTGTGTTAATTACAGACATTAGAACCACATTACTATTATTTATTTCAATATTTAATTCACTCTAAAGAAATCCACTAAGACCTCATTTCCCTACTTCCTAATTTAAATGTGAACATTATTGAAAAAGTCTTTGCTTACTTCTTTTCATTAGAATTCCTTATAAATGCTCATCTTCTTGCATCTGTTTTATTGATGAGCTCAGTTTGATTTTTTGGCTAAACTTTCAAACAAAGGTACCTTGCTTTTGCTGTTACTATAATGTTTTATGATCCTGTAATAACAACAATTATGATGACATCTGATCACACTATATACCTTAATGACCAGACATATCTGACCACGTATCTTCACAGTTTACTGATCTCATTGATGAGCAATGTCAGGCTTCCTTCTTGCAACTTGTATCTGAAGATAATTAAAAGCTAGCTTATTTTTTTAGCAGTTTGAAGTTTGTTTTTCAGTGAATTGGTAATATCGCATACTGCACAAAGAGAGAATGTACCAGTCACCTGCTCAGCTTTACGGCACAGAAAGTGTGAAAAATGGGTACAGGAGTTAACGTACTCAGAGTGACAGCTTTCGAGATCTTGCATGTGCTTCTTTATTCATTACTTTTTCTAAGGAAACAATGCTAAAATGCAGAGCTGAGTGTCATCTTCTAATTTCAGTTCAGACCCTTACTTAATAGGTCAAAGTCAAAGTAAAACCAAAGTGAAGAACTAGACAGGGCATTGAATTGGGCACAAGCTATCTTGAAGAATGCACAAGCCAGGGGTGGTGGCCTCTGGGGATAGAAGAGGAGGAGTAGAAGTGAGAAGGAGAACTACTTTTCACTGGGTTCTCTTTTGTTCCAGTTGAACATTTTACTTGATACCCACATTACTTTAATAACAAGAACAACAATGATAACAACTTAGAGATAACTAAATCGTGTTTTCCCCCTCCCAGTGCTGTAACAACCCACACCCATCCCAAAGGTCTGCCCTGGTGAAATGGTGCAGTAGCAAAGGTTGTGTTCCAGAGTCCCAGACCCTCACTCTTTGCTCCTGCTGCCTCATGGGGATCCCTCTTCATCCCTGTCCTCTCAACCTCAGCCAGTGTCCTCAGGTTTCATCCTGTCAGAGCAAGTTTCCAAGAAACTATCTGATCAAATGAACATAAATAAATAACAATGGTTTTGCTTTTATACATACACATCAAAAAACAGTGTCAGATTGAAACAGTCCCTTCAAAACCTCATTGTGAGAACACTGAAAACAAATTCGCCTGTATTAAATAATCAGTTGGAGAAGATGATTATGCGTGTTTTCTGTTCAGGGGAAGAGGAGTATCTAGGCAGGGAAGTGAAGGACAGCTGAGATCACGGACACAAGGGTTAGCAAGTTTATGGGATCCTGTGCTAGACACCAGCCCACTAGGTACCAGGTTGGGAGTGACCCAACACATCTCTGGATGGAAGGCTGAGAGAACAATATCCTGGCCCCCAGCCCCTCCTGACATTGCTGGTGTCTGCTCGAACCCTAAGCACAATGATACACATAAAACACTGACACTAGATATCTTCAAGGAAATGGTACAGCCATTTCATCAAGCAGGACCCTGGACTAGTGAAAATGTGCTCTGCAAGGTTTTTTGAATGCTTTCCATGAGGTTGCTCTAAGCTTAGACTGATGTTACTACTTCTCTGCGTTCTCAATGCCCCATTTTTGATACTGCTGTGAACGCAAATTTTCTTCCTCTATTCACATATACATGCATTAGAACACAGTAAGACAAAAGATTGCCTACTTTGGGAATTAAATTTTTCACCTTGAGGTGGTTAGTAAGGCCAAACTCATTAATCTTCTCCTATTTGCTGTATTCTGCAGTATAATTACATGGCAACAACCAGTGAAATTGCTGGTGAAAGGCCTGTGTTATCACTCCAGGGCTATTCTGCGTGTCCATGTCATTCTGTAAAAAGGTGGCATCAGAATACTGGCTCCCATTACTAAACAATTTTAGTAAGCATCTACTTTAAGATATCTGCTTTTGTGTCCATCTGGGAAATTATTACATTAACATTAGGCATCATGCTGTTTTGCAAAATGTGAACATACTTAATACCACTGAACTGTATACTTAAAAATAGTTAAGATCATAAATTTCATATTATGTATTTTTACCACAATAATTTTTTTTAAAGATTAAGCATCACTGATTTTCCCCCAAGTTAGAAACATGTTTATTGCTTTTGCTACATTTAGAGTAATGAATATCTGCTTTATGAAATCTAACACCAGAAAACAGTACAAAGCTATAAATGAAAGACCTTTTCATAATCTTCCCTGACCAGGATATTCACTCTTAGCTGTTTTGTATATACTTTTGGAGATACCTGTTTTCTACAACCTTAATGAGAGCTTATAGCGTGCAGCATCAGACTGTTTTTGTTTCAAGTGACAAAATCTAACTCAAACTAGCTTGAAAATGAAATATCTCACATAACTAACTCCAGGTACACATCTAGCTAACTTCAGGCATAGGTTGATCCAGACTCAGATGATATCACCAGGATTTGGTTTCTATCCATCTCTCACCTGGGCCATTCTCAGACTCCACGTGGTAACCTCCAGCAGCTCCAGGCTCACAGCCCTTTGAATTACATTCCAGCAACAAAAGGCAGAGAATCTCTTCCTGCTAATTCTTGCAAGTCTTATGATTTGTATAGACCAAACATGGTTCAGACCAATCAACATGACCAGGAAAATGAAATATTCTGATTGGCCAGGTTTGAGTCTCATGGCACCCGTAGAGCCAGCTGTCAAGTCAACTCCTTCCTAAAAAACTGACTCATAGGGGATGCCCCCAGAAAATCAGGGACTATTAACAGAAGGGTCAATGAATGCTGATAAGCAAAAACAACAAATGTCCCCAATGTGTTTTCTTCTTTCATCTTTGGCATGAGGGCCAGCTACATAATTTGTGGGGCCCAGTGCAAAAGGAAAATATGGGCCTCCTTGTTCAAAAGGCAGTAAAAGAAAAAAAAAAAAAAAGGTGCTAAGTCTACTAATTCCATCTTTCTGCAGCCTCTTCTTCAACTTATCATGGTTTTTTTTTTTGCTATATAACGTAAAGAAAAAATCTAAATTTGACTTATTAGCATGAACTTTACCATTCATCATTATGTTGTTTTTAAATCCAAATATGAAGTTTTTAATTCATATGTGAAATCAATTACAATTCATATTTTGTAGTTCATGAATGCACATGTATTTCATTCTTAGCAGAACTCAAGTGTTTTCATTTCACTTTCTGATGTGTGCATCTTCTACAACACTTCCTACCTTCAGCTTACTGATGAGTAAAGTACGACTTAAAGAAAAAGTAATTACATGTTGCCTTTCTTTCCCTTTACTTCTTTGTCATCATTTTTAGCAAAAGTACTTGTCAAATACACAGAAGTACAAGTATGAAAGGATATGATAGGGTTTCTTGAACATTCTTGTTTCTTAGAATGTCGTTGTCTTCTTTCTTATTCAAAGCAAGTTCTGGTTTGAGTGAACAAAGTGGCCTCTTGGGGCTGTCAGGGACCCCATTTGCTGAATAATAGATGGAGCTCCCTTACCTTTTATTCACTTTGACCTCCCACGCATCGTGGGTCCATGGGAATTCTGTGCCCACGGACTTCGAAAATGCTATGTGCAAATGGGGTGGCAAAGAATGGCAGACATGCATATTGCATGTGTCTTCTCTGCTCATGCGCATGCTCCATTGTCCCATCAGACTACTCTAACAAAACATGACTTCAAAGATAGAATTCTTAAGAATTTCAAGACAGTGACAATTGATCATTAAACCAAGCATGGGGCCCTTCTGAGCACAGGGCTCTTTGCGACTCTGCACAGTTCACACACCCATGAAGCTGACCCTGGGTCTCAATAAACTAAATCAAACTATTCAAATAACCAAAAGTGACTGAAAAGTTCTGCAAAAAGACTGAGATATGGTTAAGGAAACCCCCTTCTCAGAAAGAAAGGGCATTCTACAGAGAGCAGTGACAGTTATTAAGGTTAAAAAAAAAAAAAAAAAAAAAAAAAACAGGAGTCATTTCAAGTGTCTGCCCTACAATTTATGACTACTAAATTCAACCTATCACACATGTAAAACTCATTCATTTTTAATGGTTTTATAGTATTCCATTGTCTGATTGCACTACAGTTTAACAGTCCCATATTAACATTTAAGCTCTCTCCAATTTTCAGTAGGACTTTCATGACTATTCTTGAACATTTACTTGATTATTTTCTTAAGATAAATTTATAAGAGTAGAATTGCCGAGTCAAACAAGATGCATGTTTTAAATTTTTATACTCATTGCCAAACTGCCTTTTAAAATGGCATACTAGTTCACTAGTGCTATAGCAGTGTATGACAAAGCCTATTTCTTCATACTCAGCACTGGATATTACCATTCTTTTTCATCTTTGCCAATCTGAATGATGAAAAATGATATTTCTGCACATTTATTGAACTATGGATGAGGATGAGCATTCTTTTTATGGTTATTGTTCAACTTCATTTTTAACGTTTCTGAACAT
The DNA here is from genome assembly GCF_003255815.1 of Theropithecus gelada. Lineage (NCBI taxonomy): Eukaryota > Metazoa > Chordata > Mammalia > Primates > Cercopithecidae > Theropithecus > Theropithecus gelada. Next base: position 116,427,310 of record NC_037668.1, read on the forward strand.
TCAAACTCTACTGAAGGCCCCTATCCCATTCTCTATGACAGATGAAAGAAAAAAAAATGAATTGAAGCAATATGTTATTATTTCCTACCAAAATGAGTGCTAATAATAACAGCAAATATTTATTAAGTGCTTACTATATACCAAGCACTTTACATACATTTCTCTTTAAATTCTCACAATCTCACTGAATTGAAAAAGTCTTGAGGATGATTATTATCCCCATCTTATAGAGGAAAAAAACAGCTATTTGGAAAGCTTAACTAATGTATGTGGCAGAGTAAGGATTCCGTGGGAACATAGATCTACCTGAAACCAAAGTCTGCTATATGACTATGCTTTTAAATTCAATCTGATGTTTTTAATTTTCATATTAATATGGCAAGCAGTCCTGCATCTGGTTGAATTAGAGCATAAAATAATCCTTAGCCACAGAATGACATTGTCTAATACCTAGCAAACCCTGAGGATATTAACCAAAAGGAAGAATGTTACCCAAACTCTATCTGTCTGGCCAGGAGCTGAAAGCAACTAGGAAAGCTGAGTGTGCATCACTCATCTTGAAGCCTCATAAAAGAAGGGAAATTGTATTTGCAAGTCCAATTTCTGAATGTTTGAGGAAGCCTCGCAGGAACACTGCAGTGAGGAGTTAAAATGAAGGCCCTGAGAGGGAATGTGGATAATATAGTGTGTGGGGCTCTCTACTGCAGGGTATGTAAATACTTTATGCACTAATTCAATTACATTTTCAGATTATGCAGAAAGACTGATTTAAGCAACAGTTCACACCGCTGCCCCATCACCCATGCATGCATGCAGGAGAACAGAGTTAAGAGACCTGGGTCGACCTTAACTCTGTATTTCTTGACTTTTATGGGCATAAGTTGGAACTTTAGATGTTTTATTAATGTCAAGTTTTTGGAGTTGGTATTCAAAATGTTTCAAGCAAAGATATGACAGATCTCAAATACCTGGAACCTGTTCACATTGGCAGGTAGTAAAAAAAAGTCCACTATCTTAGACAAATTATCGACTGAAGAACTCAGTGGGATTATTTTGCTTACATTATTGTATAAAGGATTATGACCCCACAAAAAGTGAAAATATTTAACTTGCAATTATTTCTATATTGGCATGGATAATACATATACTTATGAACTTTCGAAAGTCCCTGTTCCAATGTATAACTAAATACATTCTTAAACTGATCATCTTCAGCGAATGGGCAATAAGGAACTATAAATATGATTTACTCAAAGCACAAAGGAAATGAGCTAATCCTTGCAAATGCCTCAAAAAGTCAAGAAATTATTGTGTCTTCCTTTTTATTCGTACCCTATATTGATTTATGCAAGAAGTCCCTTCCAAAACCTTAAGGCGCTGATTGTATTTATTATTTTCTAGGAGAAAATTCAAAGATGAGCCAAGGTTGCAATTTTCAGTAATAAAAACTTTTCTGTCAGACTGGTTCTCTTCTATTTCAAAAGGTTTATCCTCTGGAAAATAGTGAGATCTATGTAATAATTTTCTGAGGGAAGAGGGTGGAGTTACATTGAGAGTTTATTTCAGCTTTTTTGCATCTGAATAAATAAATGTATTTGGTGACATGTATTTTCCTTGAAAATATTATTTAATGACAGATTCCCTTTTGAAAGGCCAAGGATCGATGTGCTATAAAAATTTTAATCAGATTGTTACCATTAACGAGTGTTAACACATTTTCTCAGTGTTACTTGTGTTTTTGCCAACGTTTATATGGCTTGCTTTACCTCTTTCCCAGTTCATTTGCAATTTTCACAGGTTTTATTAGGGAGATTTTTATTTTTCCAGAAACCGAAGATTTTAGGTTACGCGTTTCCATATTCATAAATGTCTTAACTATGAAGAATAAAGTGAAAAAAGATTTAAACAGGGCAAAAACACTGCTTATAAAACAGTCATTCAGGAATAATCATATCAACTAAAGCAACTGCTTGTGCAAAGACAAAGGGGGCCAAATCCTGTCCTTGGATGTGCACACACAGCTCCTATTAGCCGTTGAAAACAGCTACGTGAGTGTAGCCAAGGACAGTGTTTAGCCCAATTTGGTCTAATTTATCCAGACCACTGCAGTCATGAAAGGTAAAGACAGATTATAAGACATTTTGCATGTCAGTACAGTAGTATGCTTTGTGTTTTTCCAATCCCCAGGGTTTCCTTGATCAGGCCAAATGTCAGTGACTGCATCTGAGAAGTTTGAAAAGTATATAGAGCAAATGTATATGCTTTGCAATGCTGCTTGCCATAGTTGGCAGCCCTATCTCAGAGGATGCCTTTCTTTCAGTGTTAGGGGCCAAACTGTAGCAAATTAAATTTACCAAAAAGAAACAGACTCAGTCATATGCAAACAAAGTAAATGCTAAAACAGAAATAGAAGAACATTTGTTTTAAACAATTTTTTAAGATACCAATCAAGAGATATTGAACTAATGTGTTTTACTCAAGAATGGGGCCATAAGTCATAGGACTGGCTTTGTATAAGCCAGTGCTTAGAAGATTGGTGAAAGAGTCATCAATTCCCTGCTAAATTGGTGCCTCTGTGCACTATATGTATCTTGAATATCAAATAACCTATCTTTCTTATACAATATTATAGAAGTTATCTGATAATGGGACCACCATCCCCCTATTTTTTCTTTCACTGACATTTCACAGAGAAAAAGAAAAAAATGATTTGGCAAACTCCTTTGCAAATCCGTGTCAAACAGCACACTGCCAAATATGTTCCTTTTATTGAATTTAATGGATACCCAGGGATATTTGCTCTTGTGGTGGACACTTTTTTGACACTTCTTATTCACTGGCAACTTTTGAATGCTTCTTGTCTGCTTCATGTGTCTGGTAACCCAATCCAGGGCTTTTTAGATGAGTAAAATTCCTATTGATGTCAACAAAATACTTGACATGAGTATAAGATGTATCACTAAGGCCATCTCAAAACTTTTGGGGACATGTCAAGAACAGATTAAGGGAGAAAGAGAGATTTATGAGTAATTTGTCAAATTTCACAAAATGTAAGCTGATATTTTATGTAAATGTTATACCATTCTCTAAAGAAAGAAACATTTCAAATTCCATAAATCTGACATGCTGATGGAATGTGTGTATGTGCGTGTGTGTGTGTGTGTGTAGGGAAGGGGGGAATACACACATGTGTGCATCACACAATTATACTATGTGCTCAGACCTGTCAGGTTTAATCTATAGCAGTAGTTCTGCAAATGGCTTAACAAACTAAAAAAAAAAAAAAGAAAGAACAAAAATGTTTAAACTTTTGGCCAAAATAAAGCAACTGAATGTGGTTTTAAATTGCCCACACTATGCTGTGTTCTTCTCTGGAGATGACAATGAATTCAACATGCCCATAAAATTCCAGAGGAGGTGTGGATTAATAATGATGTTGGAAGCATGGTGGGTAAGAGGTTTGGGGAGACTGCAGTAAAAATATCAAGCTATATCCTTCCTTTCCTACATAGTTCTTTTCTTTTTTTTTCCCCTTGAATTTGCAAAAGTTGATTGCAAAAGTCTGCTCCTGGTTTTAAGGCTGAAGTTGGTCATCCAGACCATGGATAACTGCAAGACAAAGGTCTGTGATGCAGAGCTTATGAAACAGGAACCAAAATCAACGCAGATGATACACTGGGAATTTCATACTCCAAAGGCACAGGGAATTAGACACAGTTTCAGGCAGTAAAGGGTTAACAATTCAAAGTTAAACCAAAGAAGGCTGAGAGTTCAAGAAATTGGGTTGTCTGAGGAAGGGTGCTTGCCTCCTCTGAGACATCAGCCATTAGCATCATCCCAAATAATTGTTCATTCACTGTTTCTGCTTTTTGCTGGACTTGTGTAGCCCTGGAACTACAGGCAGAAAAGGAATGAAAGGATTCTTCTGCTTGGTACAAGGACAATTGTGTTAACATTATCAGGTCATTTTGATGGTGCCACTCTAACAAATTGAACAATTCAGCACTCTGAGGCAGTCCCCTAAAGGTCTCATCACGTAGAAGATCTAATTACAGTGGCAAATTACATGACAAGGAATATGGACACCTGGAATTTTCTTTCTCCACTCTGTGGCTTGCAAATTTTTTGCCAATTTCTCAATCTGTGCATTGAAGTTAACAATAATGAATGTACTAAAGCATCTTGAGCTTCAGGGGGAAAGTTTGAGAATTACGTAGATAGAAGTGTTATTGTTTATAAAAACAACAATAATAGCAATACTAGCTTCCACAGATTAAACACAAACCATATGCTCAATAGCGTACTAGATAGTTCACACATCATCTCATATTCATAAAAATTCTAGGAAGTGGGTTTATTATCCAAGTCATACAGATTTTTTAAAATTACAGGTTCAGAGAGAGTAAAAAATTTTCCCCACTTCATACAAGTAATTCAAGGTATAAGCAGAGTTGTTACATTTGCATAAAAACTGGACTCCAGGTTTGTGCTTATCAACTCCTGGGTTAATATGGAACCAGGGTCAAATCCTTACCAAGAAAAAGATTGATTTTTATTTGTATGTCCACCCTTTCCAAAAGTCATCAGAAAGATTCCTGGTTCCACAAACATAAATTTGTCTGTTACCTTTTCTCAGTACCCTTGTGATTACAAGTGCTTTCTTCTCCTTATAACATTAGGTGTCATGGATATCTTCGTTTCTGTTTTTGTTTCTCTAAAAAATAAGAAGAAATGGATAAATACTCACAATATGTTTGTATCCACAAATGAAGCTGAATTGAAATTGGTAATAAATGGTCTCTCAAATATTGTTTTCATTTGCTAGTGCTATACCTAATGACTGACAATTTCCTCATCTTTATTCTCAAACAAGCTCAATGGCACTGGTGTTCTGAGCATTGTATGAAAGAAAGACAAGTCTGAATTTTTTTTTATTTGACTGGTAAACTGATTTTACAAGATTGGCAATTTGTATTCACATCCTGATATTCTTTGGGAACTCATCAGGGCCTCAGTACACCAAACAAGGTGATAATACAAAAGCAAAGAACATTAACTATTTCTTGTGTCACCAAATGTTCCCAATAATCTACACATCAAACTAGGACTTTGACAGTTGAATTTTTAAAGTCATCCTTGAAACATTTTCTTTAGGCATTTTTGTCCTTATGCTAAACTTTTTGAAAAAAGAAAACTCACTAATGTTTAATCAGAATATTTTTCCAACTCTGTCTGTCTCTACGACCTACATCCCTGCTAGGTCATATTGGTCAAGGCCATCTCTCCTGTGGAGTCTCTCCTTCAGCCCTCCAAGGCTGCTGTGTTAGGCCAGTCTTGCATGGCTATAAAGAAATACCTGCAGCTGAGCAATTTGTAAAGATGTTTAATTGGCTCATGGTTCTTTAGGGTGTACAGGTGTGGCATGAGCATCTGCTCAGCTTCTGGCCTCAGGAAGCTTACAATCATGGCAGAAGGTGAAAGGGGAGCAGACATATCATATGGCAAGAGAAAGAGCAAGAGAGAGAGAGAGAGAGAGGAGGGGGTCAGGCTCTTTTAAACAAATGGCTTTTGCATGAACTCACTCATTACCAAAGGGATGGCCTTCAGCCATTCATTAAGGATCCACCCCATGATTCAAACCTCTGCCCCATGATCTGCTCCACCTCCAACCTTAGGGATCACATTCCAACATGAGATATGGAGGGGCAAACATCCAAACTATATCAGCTGCCTCTCAGGAAAAGAGAAAAATTGGTATCTGAAGCTCTCTGAGCATATGAGAAGAGCATTTGGTTCATATGAGAAGAGATCACCACCCCCATCTCTCCTCTTTTTGCCATTTTACTCCTTTGTCTGCCAAAGTACACAGCAACAAGAAGTTCCAAGAAGACAGGAACCTGGCATGCCTTATCCAACATCATATTCCTAGTGCACAGAATAGTATCTGAGAACCTGACAGATGCTCATTAAATATGTATTAAATAAATAAAAAGTCATATCTGAATATGGGGGCTATCAAGGAATTTTAATTATCCAAAATGAAAAGTTTTGATTCTCCATTCCTCAGGATCAGAAATTACAAAAAGGGCTTGGTATGATTACAACAGGTTCACACTGCCTCCTCTCTCCTTCCTCAGAGCTAAAAATCTGTCTCTATAATTGTTTCTGGTCACAAAATTATATTCGTATATTTTGCATCATTGGGACATTATTATCTGGGCATCTTGGCTACTGAAAACTGATCCTTTACCCATTCAACATAGTAGGTTCGGGTAGAAGGGTGGAAAGGTTAAAAAACAAATCTAAAAACTCAGTATGTAACAAATGATAGATATGATAAGATTATAGGACACTTTCTGGAAAAAGTCATGGCCAACACTACTGATTAATTTACAATATGACATTATAGGGGTGTCTAATTTATTATATAACTTTTCCCAATTTAAAATAGGAATGTATTAAATAGAGTTTCTAAAATCTTCCATTCTAGTCTCCAGACTGTGAATATGACAAAATATCATGCCCGTAAATACATTACATCACATGGCAAAAGGAGTTTTGCAGATGTCATTTAGGTTGCTAATCAGTTGACTCTAAAATTTGGAGATCACCCTGGATTATACCAGTGGTCCCAATGTAATCATATGAGTCCTAAAAATCTGAGAGCAAGGTCAAAGGGTGAAATCTGAGAGAATCAAAACAAGACTTGCCATGGCTGGTTTGAAGAGGGAGGACGCCAGGTGAAGAGAAATGTGAGTGGTCTTTAGCAGCTAACAGTAGCCCCCAATTGACAGCCAGCAAGGACAGAGGGACTTCCATCCTACAACTGTAAGGAACTAAATTTTGCCAACAGCCAAACAACCTTAGAATGGAACCTTCCCAGAGCTTCCATATAAGAGCCTAGCTCAGCCAATATCTTGATTTCAGGTTTGTGATACACTGAACATAGAACGCAGTCAAGCTATCCTGGACTTTTAACCTGTAGAAACTGTGAAATAATAAATTGTGTTGCATTAAGCCTCTAAGTTTGTGGTAATTTTTACAGCAGCAATAGAAAGCTAATAAAGGGATGACAGAGTATCTGGCTTCACATTATTAAAAATAAATATTTATAAAGAGCTTAAACATAAGAATAAATTTTTACTTGCACTTTTTTTTTTTTAAGGTTCAAACTGGGAAACATTCTTTATGGTTCTATAATGAATGGAAGGGTGAGAGGGGTGGAAGATAATTTGACAGAGGTATATACTACAAATTAATATCAAACATTACCCAGGGAAGTTGAGTCACTCAGTAAACCAGCCTTGATTGTTTATCTGTTATCCACAAAGCATCAAGCTGAGCAATAGAGATAGAGATTAATCAAATAGAGTCCTAGTTATAGACCCTATACTATAACAGAAAAATAACATAAAATGCGAGAAATGCTATCATTTTTATGGGTAAGTGTGACACAATGGGATAGAAAGGAACTGAAGATAATTGAAAGGGATAGCTCAATCCATTACCAAGTCTTTTCAATTATTATTCTTTGATATCACTAAAACCCACCATTTATTTTTACCTCCATATATCCATATTACCACTCTACGGGATCAGACCAAGGCCATCTTGCCTAGATTTCTGCCACAACGTTTTAACCCAACTTCCTGCCACCACTCTTACCATCACCAAATTCATTAGCGCAGCAACCAGAGTGATATTTCCAGAACGTGATTGTGATGATGTTACTCCTCTGTATAATATTAACATTTTTCAGTAGTTTCTCATTGCCTTTATACAATTTCCAAACTCTTTAAAAATGGCTCATGTGGCCTCCCATGACCTGGTCCCTGCCTCCTGTCCAGACCCATTTCTTACAATACACACCCTAACCGCTGTGCTCCAATCACACTGAACTGCTTGGAGTTATCTGAACATTCCTGTCCTCTCTCCTTTGAATTTTGGCAGAATTTCTCCTTCTTCCTGGAACTCTCACCCTTGGTCCCACATGACCTAGATAGTTCCTAATCATCTCTCAAGCTTCTGTCTAAAAATAAGTCCTCTTTAACCCCCACAAGCATAGGAGTGAGTGTTTTCCGTGTGTAGACTTTACATCATGAATTGTATTTGCCTATTTACTTGTCTTTCTTCTACCCTACATTGTAATATCTGTGGGGGCAGAGACCATGTTCCATTCCCCTTTGTATCTCAAGACTTGGAGTAGTAGATAATCAGTAAAATTATGCATACTGATAGATGTGCTGGAAGCCAACAGTTGGAAAATATCAAAAAGTCAGAAGTAGTTGATAGTGTTAAAAGATGAGACAATATTGAAAATTGGAAAAGGGCCACTTGGCCTAGTGTTGGCCAGTGGGCTGTTGGATCTAGCATTAGGAAGTCGTCTTGCTTCTGGGGGTCAAAGAGGACTTATTAGTCATCTTAGCAAGACCAGCTTCAATTGGATAAGAAGTGAGTGGGAGCTGAGGAAACGAGGACAGTGCTTTTGTAGAGAACAGAAAGAGTACTCCAAAGCACAACTTTAAAAGGCTTCATAGTTCAGAAAAATGTCTAAAATCCCATTTCCTGGCAGAAAGGGCCAAACTTTGGCCCAAAAACTAAGGTTGAGACATAGTTTAAATGAGGAGTATATGAAAGTTATAATCGAGGAAACCATAAAACCAAAAATTGAGTATCCAGAAACAGCTCTCTGAAGACAGGGTGTAAAACCAAGCAATAGAGAACAAAGATTATGAGCTAGGAGAGAAAAGAAAAGGACAGGACATGAGCTCCTAGGTGATTACCGGGAATAGGTGTGGCCTTCTTTAACTAACTCCCAATGCATGGTGAGTGGGGAGGAGGATGGTAAGCAAAAGAAGGCTGGCTGCACACAAAAGGCCAAGGTAGATAAGATGAGAGTTGGGAGGAGGTTGAAGCAATAGGAGATGGGGAAGACTAGATTTGATCATGTCTGCAGGCTGAAGAGAGGGATTCAGAGACAAAAGAAAGAAAAAAAATGTACATCTAGGGAGGAGGTCACAGGAGATAGAATCCAATGAACCCAAAAAGTTAATAGTGGGATGAAAGAAAAACCCTCTTACTTTAAGACTGAAGAAGAAATATTAAAAGATGTGTGCTTCTTGGCCAGGCGTGGTGGCTCACACCTATCATCCCAGCACTTCGGGAGGCCGAGGCTGGCAGATCACTTGAGGTCAGGTGTTCAAGACAAGCCTGGCCAACATGGTGAAACCCCATCTCTACTAAAAATACAAAAATTAGCTGGGCGTGGTGGCGCATGCCTATAATCCCAGCTACTCCGGAGGCTGAGGCAGGAGAATCGCTGGAACCAGGGAGGTGGAGCTGAGATCGCGCCATTGTACTCCAGCCTGGGCAACAAGAGCAAAACTCCATCTCAAAGAAAAAAAAAAAGATGTGTGCTTCTGTAGGCGAGTCTGTGGGTGGAAGAGAAGGGAGTCCAAGGAGACAGCTTGGAGCTGCTATAGTCTTTGTAAATTATGAAGTAAGGGTAAAGGCTGAGAGTGAGGGGCATGAGAAGAATGGCATGAGTTTAAAGGTTTCAAACAGCTGCCTCAAGAGGAACTCGAGAGGAAGTCCTTTGGGGACAAGTGAGAGGATTGCCAAGCTGCATTGAGAGCCCAGCCAAAGTTACATAATTAAAGAATAATGATTATATTTCCTGAATCTTAATTTCCATACATATCTAGAAAACGTTGCCCTGCTTGCATATATCGCTGCTTTCACAAAAGAAGCTAACTTTGAGAGAAAGAAAATCCAATCTAATTTTTAAAATAATTTCTTTTGTAAAATGGTTTTGCAAGTGTCCGTGGTTAATTTCCAAATACTGGAAAGTCAACAATTTTTGTAAATCACAACCACGTGTGTTTTATGCTTATATGTGTTTCTACCTTTTCACATTTGGTTTAAAAAAAAAAAAATTACAGGTGGGGGTAAAAACATCAGCCAACAGGGTTTTGTGGATCACACAGCCCCATGCAATTAAGGCGCCATTGTTAATTTTCAAATTGTCATAACCCATTTGAGAATTTAAGACAATTCAAAAAACAATTATGAGTGAATGAAAAGTGAATTGGGCAATCAACTGAGATGAAATTCAGCCCAGAGAAACAAAACGTTGAGGAAAAAAAATCCTAGATTATGGGAAGAATGAAAGGCATATGGAAGTGACTGATTGTGTGGGGATGGTCTTTAAAGGCCAAGGTTACTTGACAAGAAGGTGGTAGGGGTTTGTTTTAAACTGAATGGGATTTAGCTGTTTCGTTAAGTGCAGCAGATTTGGCTTTTTCATTTTTAAGTTGCATAATAAAAATGTTTAAGCCTACCCAGATGCACATAGATATAGCTGTATGTTGTTTACCTAAGACTATCATGTAGCAGCAAATAAACAAAACCAGTCCCCACAGACATTACGGAGCAGCTTGCCACAAAACAGAATTTCAATTGCTTGTTCCGATTCTATGAGGGAAGATTAATTTGTGATGCATCTAAATGAATTATTTTACCCTCAATCTACAAGTTGAAATTACCATGCCCTATAATTTTTAATTTTTGAACTTGAAATAATGTAGGTAAGAGGATCATCTTCATCTTCAAACAACCTAAAAACACTCTGGCATACTCTGTGGAAGGGCACACTAATGTGTTCCAAATTAATGTTTTAAAATTCCTGTTCCCTGAAATTTTACATTCCACACAAGCAAATAGGCCCATGAAGAGGAGTCAAATATTATTACATGATGGCTCCTGTGCGTTTAAATTCTTCTTGCTAAACCTCCATTTTCCTCTAAGCCATTTCCTCCTGTCCAATCACCATTCTACGCCTTTTTTAAGGCATCAGCCAAGATTCGACAGATGCTTTCCTTCATAAGTCACAAACCATCATGATTTTTCTCATGGTTTAAATTCCCTCCGAACTCATTCATTCATTCACCTACTCATTCATGCATCGTTGTGCACCTACCATATGGGACCTCCATAGCATCAAGTTCAGTGTTCTCCATGCAAAGTGCATTTATTCTATGACTCCTTAGGGTCCTGGACCTATGCTAGGCACCATAAAACTTATAGGAAGAAGTAAGTATATGCAATGATTTGTTTCTTTCAAAAAGACTTAAAGCAACCAGCTGTCAAAAACAAACTATAGTACAGTAACATGACATACAAAATAAAAGAAAAAAAGTCAAGCAATAAAAGAGAAGAAGAAATTTATATCAAAACTCCCTGCTGAATTTCTGGCAGTTACAAAGGGGAAATCAAATGGATCACGAAGCCCTCATTCTCTAGTAAAAAAAAAAAAAAAAAAAAAAATACTATTTCTTTTAAAAAGATGGTAAGTTGAGCAGGAATAACAAAAACATGGCAATGCTGGTACTGCTAATGCCACAGCCTCAGAATCATTCTTTACAGAGCATACCAGTGAGCAACTACTAATTCATCAGAGATGCCACTCAAAAAACAAATTCTTCTCATTATCCCTTGTATAAATGAAGTTTTTCCCTCAAGAATTTTGTCATTTGAAAATGATAATAAAGCATGCATACCTGTAAAAATTGGAGAACATTTTAGAGCTAAACTGTGTGATGCTAGTTAATTATTTCTGATACTTCTTTGTACCCCCGCTAGCAATGAATGTATTCCTTGCCCATGGTGGCCACATAAAAATCATTGCCTGGTTAACTTATAACGCAACATTATTTCAGAGACAGAGGACTCTGGTAGTGAGAAATCTTCCTTGCAGAGGAAGAATGGAAACCGAGCCTAAAAAGATGAGCGTTTGTTGAATGAGTAAACTAAGATCTTGAATCAGTTAACTTTTTAGAAGAGATTGTTTTTAAAATCATAATAACTAAACTTTGAATCTGTACTCTTGCATAGCGACTTCTCCATCTAAGGTGCATTTTCCCAATAATTATTTGTTCATTTTATACTGAACCCTGCTTTCTTCTGCTTTCAGACTGTAATACGTTAAAAATCCACAGCTACCAACTCAATGTGTTGGCCTTTATAGCCACACAAGAAAGTAGGGGACAGCTTGTTGATGCCCTCCGCATTGTCTTCTTGAGATCCGCAAGAGTTTTGTGTCATCTAAGGTTAAGAGTTCAAGGAGTAAAAGACCATTTTAATTGCATCAATAATCCACTCAACAGCACCTACTGGATTTGTCTACTAAATTAGCCTTGGTTTTCATCCCAAAAAAGAAAAAAAAATTTCGTTCTCATTTCCTTCCTGTTGCTGGTAGTTAGAGGTTACAATATGCAAAAGCATATATGCTGTAGACCCCCCCAAATCAGTAAGTACTCAAAATTGTGTGCAAAATATGAATAAAATATTGATTTCATTAAAAATGTTAAGGACTACTTAATTCAAAAACATTTTATATGTTTGCATATTTATTTCTAAATTTGCATATTTGTTTGCATATAACTTGTAAAGATGAATGTTAATTATACTTTAAAATCATTTATAAATTGTAACTAAGAATGTTGTATGAATTTTTTAAACTGCCAAATTCTCAAGTACCACTAATTATAAAGTGTCATGTAAAGTACACTGGAGCAGACTTCATATTGAAAAAATATTGAGATCTTGACAAATAGAAAAGCAAAATTATTAACTGCGCTTGCTGATTAAATGATACCTCAGGCAAGTGAAACTTAAGTGACACTTTATGCTTTTCCAAAGCATCCATTTACCGCCACTGAATTATGACAAGAAACTCATGCTCCTAACCAGACAAATATTTTACCTGATGCCTCCACATTATCCCATGTTTAAATGTGAGCTTCTGAGAATTATTCCATATTTTTGTTGTAAACATTCTGAAAATGACAAAGAATAAGTAAACAGGAATCATAATAAGCAGTAAAGCTACTTCAGCAGCACCCTGTGTCAAATGAGGTGAGCTGAGGCGATTTGACTGTGCACTAATTGGATTTGTAAAATGATTCAGAGTAATTTAAAAAGCATTTACACAAGGTCAGATCTGAACTGGTTTCTAAAAAGAACCATAGAGAAGAATGAAATGTCCAAGTAATTACACTGGACATGTAGATCTAACACTGTATCTATTAAATTGGGCATGAAATTGGACTTTTTTTAAAGTACAGTAGGTCTTACACTATAAATCTCTAGACATTTTTCTATATTTTTGATAAAATGTTTAATTATACTAAGTACAGATATGTCATAGAAAGGAACTATTGCTCATGTACCATTTTTCCTAAATTAGCAACTACTGTAAGCTAATTTCTTTCTTAAATTTTGTACAGTTGTGGCATATTGAAACTTAGCTGACTTGGTTTCAGCTTATTCCAGTATCTACAGTCTTGCCAATAGAAAGAGACATTGTTATCACTTTCTCCTCCACCACCACCATGCCCCTTGTCTCTCTTAGTTTAGGGTTGATTTGTAAATGTCTTACTATATAAAATAATTAATGCTAAATTATTCCATGTTGTTATGTTATCAGTGTCCTATCTGGATCCATACTAATATAATTAGAGATAAAGTCGACACTGAAATAACAAGTAGCTCTTAAAGTTCCATGCATGTTAAGTGGCATTTACTGTGCTGGCAGAACAGAATTTAGATCTCGAAAATAATTTGATATTAAAAGACAAAAGTAAACAAATTAGACTGTAAGTTTGTTTTTTCCCCCTGGGTATTAATCAGCCCCGGTAAACCTTGTATTGTACTCTTCAAATCTGCATTAATCAGAATTTAGGTTTTGAAAGTCAAAAGGAAAAAAATTGTCTCCCTCTGGTGGGGAATATAACAAGTTTTTCTTTCCTTTTTTTCTTGCAGTCAATTTCAGCTAAGTTTCATGATGCTTTAGAAGAGTACACTTGGATAATCAGTTTATCATCTTTTGAACAGATTTTGCTCTCTTTTGACATGATCAACACTCAGAAAATCCAGATTCAAAAGTCATTTTTACTGCTTTTACTTATTTTTCCTGAATAAAAGGATAAAAGAAGGAAAAGAGAAAGCCAATGTCAAGAAGTAGGAAAGTTCTGTTTTACATGAAATACTCAGCTCTAAATGGACTGGGGATAAAAATTTTATTTTAGAATCTGTCAGTTTTGAACTTACACCCCTGAATAAGCTGTTTCAGAAAAGGAAAGTCCTGGAAGACCACCCCACACTCCCTTCACCCAGATCGTCTGTCAAGAGTTCCCTGGCTTCTCTCCTTTCTCTGTAAGGCTAAAACACTGTCCCGTGACCTCCACTGTATCACCTATTGCTTACGTTGCGATTCTTGTTTGTTGTCAATATCTTCAGTAAGACTATGAGCCTCTCAAAGAGAGAGATCCTGCCTCATACATCTCCAAGTCACTAGTATTTAGCTTGGTCTTCAGCACAAAGAAGAACTTACCTCTGTGCCGGGCAGTGTGCAAAGCTTTCAGCATACAACCATGGAGAAGATACATCTGTTTCCTGCCTTCATGAAACTATAATCTAATGGGAAAAAATGGGTTGATCTGGAGTACATTTTACCATAGAAACAATATATTAAATAGCAACTACTAACCCATAAAAGCCTATACAGTTTATATTTGACATTGAAATGAGTTAAAATTTCCCTTTAGGCAGATTCATCCCTTAAAAGTTCTACAGAGTCATTCTCATTGTGATGTGTAGAAAGAATTTTGAACTAGAAGTTTTTATGTCTGGAACCATTCAGTGAACAAACATGTACTGAGTATCTACCATGTGTCAGGCACTGTGCTAAGCCATGGAAACACATTCTGGTCAGGAAAGCTGGGTAATAAATAAGTAAACACATTTATTAAAGCTGAGCATAGCTTGTAATTTGTCCTGAAGGAAAAAAAATAAGGTGACAGAGGATGGAGTATATCAATTGGTGTTCGAGCAGGAAACAGATTTTATACTCAATGAGGTAATTGATGAGAGTTTAATAAAGGGACTTTGTAAAATGTGTGGACAGTATTAAGGTAAACCAGTAAGGGAAAGCAAAACACCTTAGAACTAGTAAAAGTGGAAAGTCACTACTACCCGTAGGCCTCAGTAGAGAGGGAAAGGAGCAGTTACTAGAACACAAACAAAAAACTATAGCTGAATAGGAACAGCTCCAGTCTCCAACTCCCAGCGCCAGAGACACAGAAGACCGGTGATTTCTGCATTTTCAACTGAGGTACTGGGTTCATCTCACTGGGGAGTGCCGGACGATCGGTGCTGGTCAGCTGCTGCAGCCCGACCAGTGAGAGCTGAAGCAGGGCGAGGCATCACCTCACCTGGGAAGCGCAAGGGGGAAGGGAATCCCTTTTCCTAGCCAGGGGAACTGAGACACACAACACCTGGAAAATCGGGTAACTCCCACCCCAATATTGCGCTTTAAGCAAACAGGCACACCAGGAGATCATATCCCACACCTGGCTGGGAGGGTCCCACGCCCACGGAGCCTCCCTCATTGCTAGCACAGCAGTCTGTGATCTACCGACAGGGCAGCAGCGAGGCTGGGGGAGGGGCGCCCGCCATTGCTGAGGCTTAAGTAGGTAAACAAAGCTGCTGGGAAGCTCCAACTGGGTGGAGCTCACAGCAGCTCAAGGAAACCTGCCTGTCTCTGTAGACTCCACCTCTGGGGACAGGGCACAGCTACACAACAACAACAACAACAACAAAAAAGCAGCAGAAACCTCTGCAGACGCAAACGACTCTGTCTGACAGCTTTGAAGAGAGCAGTGGATCTCCCAACACGGAGGTTGAGATCTGAGAAGGGACAGACTGCCTGCTCAAGTGGGTCCCTGACCCCTGAGTAGCCTAACTGGGAGACATCCCCCACTAGGGGCAGTCTGACACCCCACACCTCACAGGGTGGAGTACACCCCTGAGAGGAAGCTTCCAAAGCAAGAATCACACAGGTACACTCGCTGTTCAGAAATATTCTATCTTCTGCAGCCTCTGCTGCTGATACCCAGGCAAACAGGGTCTGGAGTGGACCTCAAGCAATCTCCAACAGACCTACAGCTGAGGGTCCTGACTGTTAGAAGGAAAACTATCAAACAGGAAGGACACCTACACCAAAACCCCATCAGTACATCACCATCATCAAAGACCAGAGGCAGATAAAACCACAAAGATGGGGAAAAAGCAGGGCAGAAAAGCTGGAAATTCAAAAAATAAGAGCACATCTCCCCCGGCAAAGGAGCGCAGCTCATCACCAGCAACGGATCAAAGCTGGACGGAGAATGACTTTGACGAGATGAGAGAAGAAGGCTTCAGTCCATCAAATTTCTCAGAGCTAAAGGAGGAACTACGTACCCAGCGCAAAGAAACTAAAAATCTTGAAAAAAAAGTGGAAGAATGACGGCTAGAGTAATTAATGCAGAGAAGGTCATAAACGAAATGAAAGAGATGAAAACCATGACACGAGAAATACGTGACAAATGCACAAGCTTCAGTAACCGACTCGATCAACTGGAAGAAAGAGTATCAGCGATTGAGGATCAAATGAACGAAATGAAGCGAGAAGAGAAACCAAAAGAAAAAAGAAGAAAAAGAAATGAACAAAGCCTGCAAGAAGTATGGGATTATGTAAAAAGACCAAATCTACGTCTGATTGGGGTGCCTGAAAGTGAGGGGGAAAATGGAACCAAGTTGGAAAACACTCTTCAGGATATCATCCAGGAGAACTTCCCCAACCTAGTAGGGCAGGCCAACATTCAAATCCAGGAAATACAGAGAACGCCACAAAGATACTCCTCGAGAAGAGCAACTCCAAGACACATAATTGCCAGATTCACCAAAGTTGAAATGAAGGAAAAAATCTTAAGGGCAGCCAGAGAGAAAGGTCGGGTTACCCACAAAGAGAAGCCCATCAGACTCACAGCAGATCTCTCGGCAGAAACTCTACAAGCCAGAAGAGAGTGGGGGCCAATATTCAACATTCTTAAAGAAAAGAATTTTCAACCCAGAATTTCATATCCAGCCAAACTAAGTTTCATAAGTGAAGGAGAAATAAAATCCTTTACAGATAAGCAAATGCTTAGAGATTTTGTCACCACTAGGCCTGCCTTACAAGAGACCCTGAAGGAAGCACTCAACATGGAAAGGAACAACCGGTACCAGCCATCTCAAAAACATGCCAAAATGTAAAGACCATCGAGGCTAGGAAGAAACTGCATCAACTAATGAGCAAAATAACCAGTTAATATCATAATGGCAGGATCAAGTTCACACATAACAATCTTAACCTTAAATGTAAATGGACTAAATGCTCCAATTAAGAGACACAGACTGGCAAACTGGATAAAGAGTCAAGACCCATCAGTCTGCTGTATTCAGGAGACCCATCTCACACGCAGAGACATACATAGGCTCAAAATAAAGGGATGGAGGAAGATTTACCAAGCAAATGGAGAACAAAAAAAAGCGGGGGTTGCAATACTAGTCTCTGATAAAACAGACTTTAAACCATCAAAGATCAAAAGAGACAAAGAAGGCCATTACATAATGGTAAAGGGATCAATTCAACAGGAAGAGCTAACTATCCTAAATATATATGCACCCAATACAGGAGCACCCAGATTCATAAAGCAAGTCCTTAGAGACTTACAAAGAGACTTAGACTCCCATACAATAATAATGGGAGACTTCAACACTCCACTGTCAACATTAGACAGATCAACAAGACAGAAAGTTAACAAGGATATCCAGGAATTGAACTCATCTCTGCAGCAAGCAGACCTAATAGACATCTATAGAACTCTCCACCCCAAATCAACAGAATATACATTCTTCTCAGCACCACATCGTACTTACTCCAAAATTGACCATATAATTGGAAGTAAAGCACTCCTCAGCAAATGTACAAGAACAGAAATTATAACAAACTNTCAAATCGACGCAATTAAAAATGATAAAGGGGATATCACCACCGACCCCACAGAAATACAAACTACCATCAGAGAATACTATAAACACCTCTACGCAAATAAACTGGAAAACCTAGAAGAAATGGATAATTTCCTGGACACTTACACTCTTCCAAGACTAAACCAGGAAGAAGTTGAATCCCTGAATAGACCAATAGTAGGCTCTGAAATTGAGGCAATAATTAATAGCCTACCAACCAAAAAAAGTCCAGGACCAGATGGATTCACAGCTGAATTCTACCAGAGGTATAAGGAGGAGTTGGTACCATTCCTTCTGAAACTATTCCAATCAATAGAAAAAGAGGGAATCCTCCCTAACTCATTTTATGAGGCCAACATCATCCTGATACCAAAGCCTGGCAGAGACACAACAAAAAAAGAGAATTTTAGACCAATATCCCTGATGAACATCGATGCAAAAATCCTCAATAAAATACTGGCAAACCGGATTCAACAACACATCAAAAAGCTTATCCACCATGATCAAGTGGGCTTCATCCCTGGGATGCAAGGCTGGTTCAACATTCGCAAATCAATAAACATAATCCAGCATATAAACAGAACCAAAGACAAGAACCACATGATTATCTCAATAGATGCAGAAAAGGCTTTTGACAAAATTCAACAGCCCTTCATGCTAAAAACGCTCAATAAATTCGGTATTGATGGAACGTACCTCAAAATAATAAGAGCTATTTATGACAAACCCACAGCCAATATCATACTGAATGGGCAAAAACTGGAAAAATTCCCTTTGAAAACTGGCACAAGACAGGGATGCCCTCTCTCACCACTCCTATTCAACATAGTGTTGGAAGTTCTGGCTAGGGCAATTAGGCAAGAGAAAGAAATCAGGGGTATTCAGTTAGGAAAAGAAGAAGTCAAATTGTCCCTGTTTGCAGATGACATGATTGTATATTTAGAAAACCCCATTGTCTCAGCCCAAAATCTCCTTAAGCTGATAAGCAACTTCAGCAAAGTCTCAGGATACAAAATTAATGTGCAAAAATCACAAGCATTCTTATACACTAGTAACAGACAAACAGAGAGCCAAATCATGAATGAACTTCCATTCACAATTGCTTCAAAGAGAATCAAATACCTAGGAATCCAACTTACAAGGGATGTAAAGGACCTCTTCAAGGAGAACTACAAACCACTGCTCAGTGAAATCAAAGAGGACACAAACAAATGGAAGAACATACCATGCTCATGGATAGGAAGAATCAATATCGTGAAAATGGCCATACTGCCCAAGGTAATTTATAGATTCAATGCCATCCCCATCAAGCTACCAATGAGTTTCTTCACAGAATTGGAAAAAACTGCTTTAAAGTTCATATGGAACCAAAAAAGAGCCCGCATCTCCAAGACAATCCTAAGTCAAAAGAACAAAGCTGGAGGCATCACGCTACCTGACTTCAAACTATACTACAAGGCTACAGTAACCAAAACAGCATGGTACTGGTACCAAAACAGAGATATAGACCAATGGAACAGAACAGAGTCCTCAGAAATAATACCACACATCTACAGCCATCTGATCTTTGACAAACATGAGAAAAACAAGAAATGGCGAAAGGATTCCCTATTTAATAAATGGTGCTGGGAAAATTGGCTAGCCATAAGTAGAAAGCTGAAACTGGATCCTTTCCTTACTCCTTATACGAAAATTAATTCAAGATGGATTAGAGACTTAAATGTTAGACCTAATACCATAAAAACCCTAGAGGAAAACCTAGGTAGTACCATTCAGGACATAGGCATGGGCAAAGACTTCATGTCTAAAACACCAAAAGCAACGGCAGCAAAAGCCAAAATTGACAAATGGGATCTCATTAAACTAAAGAGCTTCTGCACAGCAAAAGAAACTACCATCAGAGTGAACAGGCAACCTACAGAATGGGAGAAAATTTTTGCAATCTACTCATCTGACAAAGGGCTAATATCCAGAACCTACAAAGAACTCCAACAAATTTACAAGAAAAAAACAAACAACCCCATCAAAAAGTGGGCAAAGGATATGAACAGACATTTCTCAAAAGAAGACATTCATACAGCCAACAGACATATGAAAAAATGCTCATCATCACTGGCCATCAGAGAAATGGAAATCAAAACCACAATGAGATACCATCTCACACCAGTTAGAATGGCGATCATTCAAAAGTCAGGAAACAACAGGTGCTGGAGAGGATGTGGAGAAATAGGAACACTTTTACACTGTTGGTGGGATTGTAAACTAGTTCAACCATTATGGAAAACAGTATGGCGATTCCTCAAGGATCTAGAACTAGATGTACCATATGACCCAGCCATCCCATTACTGGGGATATACCCAAAGGATTATAAATTATGCTGCTATAAAGACACATGCACACGTATGTTTATTGCAGCACTATTCACAATAGCAAAGACTTGGAATCAACCCAAATGTCCATCAGTGACAGATTGGATTAAGAAAATGTGGCACATATACACCATGGAATACTATGCAGCCATAAAAAAGGATGAGTTTGCGTCCTTTGTAGGGACATGGATGCAGCTGGAAACCATCATTCTTAGCAAACTATCACAAGAACAGAAAACCAAACACCGCATGTTCTCACTCATAGGTGGGAACTGAACAATGAGATCACTTGGACTCAGGAAGGGGAACATCACACACCGGGGCCTATCATGGGGAGGGGGGAGGGGGGAGGGGGGAGGGATTGCATTGGGAGTTATACCTCATGTAAATGACGAGTTGATGGGTGCAGCAGACCAACATGGCACAAGTATACATATGTAACAAACCTGCACGTTATGCACATGTACCCTACAACTTAAAGTATAATAATAATAAATAAATTTTAAAAAAAAACAAAAAACAAAAAAAACAAACAAAAAAAAACTATAGCTAAAGGAAAGGATCTTCCAACAAGAACTCTGGTTTTCAGCATCAAACACAGCCACCAGTGACTTGCAGTCCAGGCCTGGAGGGTTATAAATCCATTGATCTCTCTCTCCTCTGAGAGTACCCTGCCAAGTCTCCCGTTGGTGAAACTCAACCAGAAGCCAGAAGGCAATGGAGCTTTCTGTTGCTTTCCTTAAAGGTCAGCTTCCTGTCACAGGTAGAAAAAGGCTCCAAAGAGTGGCAAATGGAGAACAGTGGCTCAGAGAGTTATTAAGTCATCCAGTGCTGGAAGAGGTGATATCAGAGTCAAAATCCACATAAAATTTTTTTAATGGGGACCAGAGCAAGTAGAGATTTTGAAACAGGAAAAGTCTTGGTGGTCCAACTCTACAACTAACTAGAAACGTAATGTTGTACGCGTCACTTCACATTTTGGGCTGTATCAGTAAAATGAACAGATTGGACTATGACGATCTCTAAACTCCCTTTCATCTTGAACGATGTGGAATTCCCTTTGAATTTCATGACTCTACTTCCTCTTAATATCCCCTCCCATGATTGCTTCAATAATGTGAGGATACATTGAATGTTTACAAATTAGGGCCTCACTAGATTTTCTGAGAGTTGACAGTCCCACAAGTAAAGAAGAAGGGAAATGAAAAAACCTGCCTAGACTTATCCTACTCACAGAGTTTGCAGCAAATCTTTGCCTGTGTGAAAGCATATGAAGAGACCTGGCTCATGACATACCCAAAGCTGACACATCTTCATAGAAAATGGTTTAATTGAAATTATCCCGAGAACATGATTTACTCCTTTTGAAAATTTCACCAGAGTTTTTCCATTGTCAATTAAAACTTTTTACAAACCACATTTTAAAGCTGGTGAAAGAAAGTTCAAATGACATGGATTATCTTTCTCTTGCAACTAATATACATACATCAGGGTTTATTGTGACAGTCACAAGTGAAGTACACTAAATTAAATTATTATTCCCATCTTAACTGACTCACTGGGTAGAAATAAGTTCACATGCCAATATAGGGGCTGATCTTGGTCCACATGACTGTACTATTGGGATATAAATTATCACAATATTTGTGTACTAACTGGATGAAAAGTGTAAACTTTTTCTTTTTCTTTTCTCTTTTTTTTTTAAACTTTTTTCTTGCTTTCATGGGGACTGGCCTATACATGGAATTCTATGTAATGGGTCAGAATGCAATAGTAGAAGGGGTAGACATTTCTCAACCCAAAAACTGTTAATTCATTCTCTTATTCATTCATTTCAAATTGACTTACTAAATGCCAGTCACCAATGTTTGTGTAATAGATGGTAAAGAAGAGCTAGTACTCATGGAGCTGATCAGTAGGAGCTGCCACCACCAGATGTCCCTAACTCCACCCTTCACCAATAATCCTCTCTGAGTATGGAAACACCTTTTTAACCTTAAAAGGTTTCATATTCCCCACATTTGTACAAAAATAGGTACGTTTTAGTGTCTGTTAACTGAAAAAATACTTAATGACACATGACAGTAAATTCAGTAATCCTTTCAATAAACATATTTATTCATCATAAGAATCTCTACGTATATTTGAAAGGAAGTAGTGCATTCATTCAGGAAACACTGTTTTGCCCATTGACAACATATCATGTGCTTATGGAACTGCAGACCTTTTGCCATGGAGCCTAACCCCTCCCCAGAAGTCTACAGACGTCAGGTACAGAGATACTGTGCTGAAGTCTGTGATGACCTAAAACCAGGCTGTGACCTCCACAGGCCCAATGCACTTGCCGTATTATGCCATAAGAATGATGCCATGTTCATACAATGTTAACTCTGTCAGTTTCTAGCAATGCTATTTTCTTGCCCCCAAAATCTCATAGTTTATATGAAAATAGTTTTCAAATGTTTTAGTCATATCCTGTTTCACACCGCACCACCTTTTGCCCCAGACACAACTGCATGTTGGCAAAAGGAAAGCTGAACTCTTCAAAGAAACTCCACCTTCTTACCATAAGGATGATGGTTTTTAGACAAAAGTTGTGTTTCGGATTCTCTTGTTACCTAATATCATCCCTGTCCTCAAAAGACACTTCTCGATCACTCAGCTAAATTGACTTCTATCAGGTCCACCTCACTAAATGTCCAAATGTGCCAGTAAATGTCCAAATCCCAAAAGAAAACATAACTTGACCTGATGCTTAGCATGACTCCACCATGCTAAACAATAGGTAACAAGTATCAAATAGTTGTATAGCCAGTGTGCTGAGAGACAAGAGAGAAATTGGCGCTAATTCTGCTGGGGGAAGAGTTCCCAGAAAGTGCATTTGACTTGGGCCTTAAAGAGTAAGTATACTTTTTTCTTTTTCTTTTTCTTTTATTATTATACTTTAAGGTCCAGGGTACATGTATACTTTTAACACATTGTGGAGATAGAATAGTCATCCAGGGGAAACACTTCTAGGGAAAAATGAGAATAGAGGAACACAACAAGCTGTCTAGGGACTCGGTTTTTTATTTTAGGCAATAATTACTGGCTTAGGCAGTTTAAGAAGTCAGTGTTGACCATTGCTTGGTAGACGGAGAAGAGCACATCAGTGAAGGAAAACAACATCCCCAAAGAGCAGATAAAAAAAAAAAAAAAAGATAAATGCCACAGTGAAGACAGAACCCAGGCAGAAGTAATCTTTTCCTCCTTCAAACCCTTTGGTACTTTTCATTCCACTCACATGGCACTTATCACAGATTACTTTGCCATCCAGTCCTTTATTTTCTTTTATTTTTTCCTCTAGTGGATTGTAATTGAATTCACACAAGGGGCAGCAATGTGATAGAGTGTAAATAGCAGAGGATTTGTAACCGGACAGTCATGTTCAAATCCTAGCTTCAACACTCCATGTGTCTCACCTCAGACAGGTCTCTCAACCTCTCTTGGTTTTCATTCTTTACAAAATATGGATGGTAATGCATATTTATGACAAAATGACAAAACAACTCTTGGGGTTGTTTTTAAGAGTAAGTGAATGAAATAAGGCATACGAAGTCTAGCATACAGGAGACACGCAACAAATATATTTCTTCCCCAATCTTATCTCCATGTGAGAAAATGATTATCTTCACATCTTTCTCATAGTTGGTGCTCATTATGGGCTAACAGCAAAGTAGTTGTATTACAGTATTGCATTCCACGTCACCCAGATTATACTGCCTTGAATAATTTGGATCGGTTTGTAGTCTACATGAAGTTTACTCCAAAAATCATTTATGAATCACCTTCAATAACTGGCACTGCTAGTGCCTAGGGCCATAAAATATGTTCAACAGGGGTCTTGCACTCTGAGTGAGTTATTTCTTTGGTGACTTATCCCTATAGAAAGACTTTTAAGGAAATTAACCAATCATATGGTGAATGGGGTCACTAAACCGGAGTAATACAATAATATATTTTTAGAGTCAAGTAACTCCTTCATGAGAATGCTTGATAATGCTATGAGGGCTTTAGACAAAAACTAATACTACAGCTAAAATCAAGACTCTTACCAGAAGAAAATATCTGGGGAGAAAATGTTGCATTCTACACTCACAAAACTGTGTTTGATCTTACTAGTGGATTGGTCCTTTGAGTATGATTGATGGATAGATTTAAAACTGGTTCAGTGGTGTAATAAAATTCCTGTTTACACACTTTTGTGTAACCTCAGGAGCTGGGAAATCACCACCCCAGGTTGTGATCCAAGATGAGATTATTTAAGGTAGCACCATGCATGATAGAAGCCTAAAGGAAAGAGGCTCAGTGAGAAACAGCTCAGACAGTGGCCACAAGTCATCTCCCAAGGACAGAATGTCCCACTATCATAGATAGAGCAGTACTAAATGTGGCAGTACTTGTGGACAAACACAATAATCCAAAGATGCAGAAGAACAGGAAGAGATAAGAAAACTCAAGCGTACCTTAGATAATCAAGACTAAGAGGCTGCTTAATTAGAATTTAATTGGAGTGGCTCAAAAATAAACTGTAAATAGGTCCAGTTTAGGGAGAAACCTTATCCCTAATCACACTGCCGTTGTGACTATGCTCTGTTCTCTCTCCTTTACTCCACTCTCTAGCATCTTGACCCAATCCCTTATCCCTTTCTATATTTGTAAGGAGAGAATATTTATCAAGCCCCTCATATTGGCTGGACACTGTGCAAGGCATTCACACGTGGTATCTATTTCATATTACAATTACCCTAAGAATTCAGTGGTGGTATTAACCCCATTTTGCAGATGAGGAACTCAAGACTTAGAAAAGTAAGGACCTGCCCATATTTATACATAGCTAAGTAGAAGAGCTGAATATGAACTCAGGTCTGTCTGATGACAAAGTCTGTGCTTCTTAGACTGTTCAAGTTTAATATATTACTCCTCTAACCAGTACTTATATTTTATACATTGATAAGTACTTGTTAAATTTTAATTTATTATATACTCTCAAAAAAATTTTTTAAATCATTTTAGACTCAAAGAAATACATTTCTAATGGTAAGATTTCAGCTGAGGTCCAGTGATAACTGGAAGCCAGGGAGATAAAATAAGCAGTAGAAAATCATCCTAGTTGAACTCAAATTATATCCCATGGGTGGCTAATGCAGCCAAGTCATAGGGCTAGATGTGAGTCAGAAAGAAAATGTTTTTGAACTTGCAACAGAGCTTCAAAGTGGTATGGTTGAAGGAGAGTGATAAGGTCGAACAAAAACTGCCTCCAACTTAACCTCAAGAAATGGAAAAAAAATGGGAATACACTTCAGAATGGGGATAAGAGCTGGATATAGTAGTACTAAGCTTCCCTCCTTCCTAAAATACATTCTATGACTTTACTATTCATGAGTATAAATGTTGTCTAGGCTATTCCCAGTTTAAAAAAAAAAAAAAAAAAAAAGCAAATGGCCATATCCTTTTCAGCATTTTAATGTTGAGCTATTATAATCTCACATTCCAGTGGCCTTCTAACTGCATGGTTATAGTCTCCTTACACTTACTCTGAAATTGTTTTTCCATTGTTATCTTACATTATAGTCGCATCGTAATGTCATGTTTAAAGGTTCCCCATACACTTGTAATGAAATCGTTTTGCAGTTCAGAATGGCATCATATTGGCACTTTAAGCAGGGTATCCATCACCCTGTATTGATAGTTTTCACAACAAAACACCCTATTTTAGTGACTGTGAAAGTAAATAGCTGTTGCCAGTGATCTGTTCTTCCATTTCAAACTTAAATGGTCTCATCTGTTTTATTTTACCTTGCAATTTTCACACCCACTGTGGTATAGGCCAAATTTATACTAGTTGCTTTCAAATGAGGACTGTCATTCATTGGCTCATAAATGTTTATATGACAAGCCACTTATCTGTTTTGGTTTGGCCTTTTTGCAACAGATAACTCCTTACAGTCTGATAATCAATACACTTTGGCCACTTTATTAGTAAAGTTAATGTAGATAAGTCTTCTGCTAATCAAAATTTAGAGGCAAATTATTTGCTAAAGTTTTCAAATCAAACAAACTGAATATCTAAAAGCAATGTGTGCAACTATGAAAATTTTATAACACACTAACACCAAAGAAAGAATTCTACTTCCAAATGGTCACACATGAAAAATTTGAGTGGTAATTTGAGGCAAAATTTAATGAAAGACAAGAAATTTAAGAAGAATAAGTGTTATATTATAATTATTACCAAAAAACAGACACTTTTTATTTAATTTTTTTAAAACATCATCATTACCTCTTGTTGGTTAAACTTTGAGAGATTAACAATTTGGTTCGAGTCTCCACTTCAGAAATTAAATGTTACCTTACTCACACTTGGAAGTAGGCCAGGATGGGTGCAAGTCTCCTGACAACAGGCTTTGTTTTCGAGATCTTTCTATTCTCTGATACTAAAGGGGTCATTATTGCCTCCAACACAATTCCTCTACAGCTGTTTTGACAGTTCTTCACAGGTCCAGCTAGAAGTTGGAGGAGCAAAAGAGAAAACAAAAGTGATAAATTCTTGTAAGAAAAGATTTCTGCTAGCATTTTCAAATTCAAATTTGATATTCAGTTGGAGCTGGGGGCAAAGTTTCAGATAAGCCTTTATTGTATATAAAACTACTTCTCTGTCTTTGGGAGTTAACACTGATAATGAGGATGATGCAGCTAGCAAATCAGTTACATCCAAGTGTTAAAGACCATATATCCACTTGTTTTGGGTGTTTTTGCTTGAGCTAATGCTCAAATATGTTTTCTGTCAGGAAACAAGTGGCAGTAGCTGCAGCAATGATATTGGTTCTTGGATAACCCAAGGTGCCCCAAGAAATGATAATAATTTCTTTAAAATCTCCTCCCCAAATTTGAATGCACTTTATTTAAAAGCTAAATATATGCTCTCCACAAGAGACTACGGCATGAGGTGAAAAGCCTAACTAAATACAAAATAGGATTAAGAATCACTCCACAGTGCCCAGTCCAAATGCTACCATCTCAGTGTGAAGGTCCCCTGACTTTCATTTCAAAATTGCATTTAAAATAAACCAAAGACAAAAATTCTTATTTGAATGACCACACATGAAAAACTTGAGTGCAGTTTTAAAATATAAGCCTAATCATAGGCAGCTGAGTACTGCCTGAGAAAAAAAAAATCATATAACCTTGTAGAAGGGCCTAACCATACATTCATAGTGTCTGAATTTCTCTTCCCTCTGGCTCTAAGAGCATTTTAACTGCTTATAATCGGCATCCTCCTCTACTCCTGAAAGTAACTGGTAGTTCCAGACTTTCTTCAGTCTCCACAGAGGCTCAACCCTGCCCCTCTCATTCATAGCAGTTAATACTGCTTCCCTCTTCATCAGGAAAATTGAATTCATTGGTGTGATCCCAACATCCAGCTTTCTATCTCATTGTACCCACTACAACCTACAAGTGTATCTATGGCCACACACATTGACACTTTTCTTCCAGTCTCAGAGAAAAAGGTGAATTTTCCTTTGTTTAAGACCCATCTTCTTCCTCTGGGTTGAGGAATCATTTAATCAGGTGAACCTCTCTTACATACATCTCAAGCCAGTCTGTCTCTCTCTCTCTCCTACTGTCTCCTTTTCAGCGTATAAACATCTTCAAGCTGCTCCCATCAGTGGAAAAAGATTATCCCTCAATTCTCTATCTCCCTTAGCCCCATATCTGCCCCAAATTATGGTCTAGCTTCTCTCCCCACCCCACCATGTCTCCAGCTAAACTTTTCAAAACATCAGCATCCATCATTTTCATTCACAGCTCCATTGCAATGTCCTCTATAGCTTCCTTTCTACTGAAATGTTCCTTATTTCAGTAGTCATCTTTCTGTATTTCACTAGTTACACTGAATTCTGTTAATAATTATCTCCTCCTTAATGAAACTCTATTCTACCTCGACTTCAATTCAACCATCCTTTCCTGATTTTCTCCAATCCACTCACTATTTCTTCTCTCCTTTTGACATCGGCTCATCTTCCTCTACCTACCCCTTCAGTGGTGTTTCTTCACCTTCTAAATACTGTTCCTCCTTTACCCTCATAAAACTTCTTTCATCCTTGTGACTCTAAATACCACATAAAAGTGGATGTGTCCTTTACCTCCAACACTGATTTCTCTCCTGATTTTTCTATTTATATATATAACTGCCCACTAAACAACTCTACCCGAATGTCCTGAAGACATCATAAACTTAGCATATCCAAAGTGGCATTTATCATCTTCTCCCAAACTCATCTCTTCTTGCTATATCCTCTTTCTAAATTAATATCACCTCTATCCCCTGAGACATCCAAACCAGAAACTTAGGAATCATCCTTGACTGGCTACTTCATTCTCTACATTAACCAAGCATTTCTGACTTAGTCAATTAAAATGTTATTGAATATCATACTCTCCTCTCCATCCCTACTGCTTCTCCCTTAGTGAAAGCCCTGGTGATCAGAAGCTAGTCTCTTCAACAGTCTCTGTATCTGTCTGCCTTTATTTGGTCTTGCTGCCTTCAAACAATCTTCTGCAAAACCACCAGACTGATATACCTAAAGGCCTAACCATATCATTCCCCTTCTTAGAAACCCTTTAGTTACTTCTCTCCACAGTTTTCCAAGCTCCTTCACATTGCATACTTTACCTTAAAGAGCTCTCTGCCCCTACTGCTCTCTCCAGCTTCATCTCTCACTTCTTCCTGACTCATGTTGTATGATCTAGAAACACTTCAAAATTTCTCACAAATACCACTCTTCTTCACACATCCATGACTTCACATGGACTCAAGGGAAGATATGTGGGGTCCTTCTCTAGTTTGACTTTGATCTATCAGTCAAACTGTGGGTATTTGTCGGCCTTTTTTGGATTACATACTCAAATTCCCTCAGTTAAAGCAGCTTTATGGTAACATAACTGGGGAAATAAGAGACAGGAAATCACACAAAAGCAACACAGAGCCAGACCTAAGGGAGCACTGGAATATCATTCTAAATACAACATTAACTCTAGTAGGGCAGAAGCAGTGGGGAGCACTCCATGGCCACTCACAGTTTCCCCTCCAGAAGTATCTATTCATGGCTCAATTGTTCTACCATTAAGGTGGTCCAGCTGTTCATAGTGGTTCTGCTTTACTGGTTTGGGCACAATTGATTTATTTACTATCACCACACTGTGGCTTTTCTCTATTCTCTTTTCTAGTTCATGGATGTTTATTGTCTTCTCTCTGCATGTCTTTCTGTTTTACCTCATACCTGCCTTATCATTTTATGTATGACCAGAATTTAAACTTTCCCTAAGAGAGGATCAGATTAGTTGGTCAGATACCATGTGTATAGATATTGTAGGTACCTCTTTGAGAAGCATTATCCCTCGAAGTGTCCTTGTCCTGAGTGTGAGTTTCATATAGAGAAATTATGAAGATTTTTGAAAAATCTGCTACCAAGAAGACTTTGATATAAGTGCACTCTGAGATCCCTCAAGAGAAGGTAATATAACTGGCAGAAACTTTTTATGACTTGTAAGTTCCCTTTTTAGACAAGATTGGGCACATTCAGGGTGATGTGGTCTTAGATGTAAGTTCACTGTTTAAATTCTTACAGTTACACCATCATAACACTCACCTTTTACTGAGCAATGGTTAGGTGACAAACACTTCAAATACATTATTTTAATTCTTATGAAAACACTGGAAGTCAGTCACTATTCACACCTTACTGAAAATCAACAAGGAGAATTAGTATGTTCAAGGTTGCCCAAGTGACCTAATAAGTGATAAAAGAATTCTAATCCAAAACTTCCTGGTTCCAAGGCTAATCCTATTCCTTCTGTACCTTTGCTACATCTGGACTACATTTCTTCATCCTCTTGTCTGTAATTTACTACAGAATGCTCTATAATACTAACTACTTTATAGCTTTTCTTATTCTTCAGCCTTGTCTTTGTTCAATACAAGAACAAAGTTGCAGCTTTTGACACATGATGTCCTAGTCTCATTGTGTCTAATATATGTGAGAACTTTTTCTCCAAATTTCTGTCTGTATCATTCTCAGTCAAAAATTGATCAAAGTTTAAAAATTGACAGTATGATGTCCTCATTAGTCCAGCTCTTCTCTCATTGAGAAGATGGCTTCAATATAGATGTAGCCCAGCAGCATTTTTTCTTTAGTATGTGGCTGCACATTAAATATACAAATATGCTGACATCTAAGTAATTTTAAAGGGAGAGAAATGAATGTGGTGTTTTAACTTTTGTTGACTCAGTAAAGAGGCTGGGAGTGTTCATATTTTAAATAAATGTATATAAAATAAAAATGTACATTTCAATGAAGTAACAAAAATGTGTGCTACAGTGGAAATACAAATATCCTCTTCTTTCTGAGTGGAGTTTTCAAAACTGAAGAGCTTAAGACCATGAACAACTACACACACCCCAGCTTATCTTAGTTCAAATACCACTCAGCGGTGCTGAGTTGAGAGAAATCCTTTGTGACATCAGGATGTTACACAACTAAACATGACTTCCAACATTTTATTTCTATCGTTCTTTTCAAATTGCATTCACAGCCACAACTGCTCTCTTCTAATAAAGGTGAGAGCAATAGCATTTCTTCTTTTAGAATAGCAATGATATTACCAAAGAAAAATAATCAAAGTTGGCAAATTTATTTTGGAATTCTCAATGGAAACCAACGTTCATTTAACTTGTCTCATAGCTCGCATCCTCCAAATCATCACCCGGGAATAGTAGCTTACAAATTTTAACATTAAATAAACGTAAAGCATTAGAACTGATGCAAAGTACTATTATTTTGACATACTGTAATTTGAAAAGGGTAAATCAATTTAAACCATTTTTGTTTAAAATCAGCTCCTAAGGCTATAAACTCATAGTGGTTGCCAAGTTTCAACCCAAAGTGAATGTTAAGGTCTATGTTATTAACCCTTGAAAAATGAGCTCCATCATGGAAACAATGACAGACCTGGGCACTACCAGGTGCAGCTGCTGAAACCGACAGTCAGTCAAGTAAGAGTAATGCATGGTTTCTTCATATGCAAATCACATAATATGTGCTTACCTTTAAAGAGCAATGTCAGATTATTGTAAAAGTGTTTAGATATAAATACCTTTTCTTAAGAAACCAAATTCATTTATACTGAACTCTCTATGGCTGACATAGCATGATAAATCACCTCATTACACAGGAAGCCATAAATATGGCTATTGAGGATGAGTGTGATTGTAAATGAGACTGCTGGAATTCTACTGTGTCTTGCAATGACCCTCAATAAAAAGATACCTGTAGATCATGGTAAGTTTCCCTTGGAAATAGTGCCCCACACTTACAATGTTATCCAAATAAGTTTTCTGATCCTTGGGGTTTGTTTCTTAAAATAACACTATTAGGGTATATTTTTCATGGCAATGTCCATGAGTTAAACAACCATAAACCTTCTAAACATGTTGCAACACATTAGTAAATACAAATTGATGAGTTTATATCCTGGGAAAAGTCACAAAGTAGCCTTCTGGGGTGCTAAGGATATTCTAAATCTTAATCTGATGGTCATTCCAAGGAGTATGTCTGTTAGTTCATTTTCATACTGCTATAAAGAACTACTCAAGACTAGGTAATTTATAAAGGAAAGAGGTTTAACTGACTGACAGTTCAGCATGGCTGAGGAGGCCTCAGGAAACTTACAATCTTGGCAGAAGGTGAAGGAGAAGTAAGGTAGCTTCTTCACAAGGCGGCAGGAAGGAAAACTGCTGAGCAAAGAGGGAAAAGCCCCTTATAAAACCATCAGATCTTGTGAGAACTCACTCATTATCATGAGAACAGCACAGGAGAGATGGCTCCCCAAGATTCAATTACCTCCACCTGGTCTCTTCCTTGACACCTGGGGATTAAGGAGATTATGGGAATTACAATTCAAGATGAGATTTGGGTGGGAACGCAAAGCCTAACCATATCAATGTGTGTGTATATATGTGTGTGTATAATAACAGAGCTGTACACTTAAGATTTGTGCACTTTATGCAGATTATTTTGCAATTTTTTTTTTTTTTTTTTTTTTTGAGACGGAGTCTCACTCTGTCACCCAGGCGGGAGTGCAGTGGCCGGATCTCAGCTCACTGCAAGCTCCGCCTCCCAGGTTTATGCCATTCTCCTGCCTCAGCCTCCCGAGTAGCTGGGACTACAGGCGCCCGCCGCCTCGCCCGGCTAGTTTTTTGTATTTTTTAGTAGAGACGGGGTTTCACCGGTTAGCCAGGATGGTCTCGATCTCCTGACCTCGTGATCCACCCGTCTCGGCCTCCCAAAGTGCTGGGATTACAGGCTTGAGCGACCACGCCCGGCCTATTTTGCAATTTTTTACAAAAAGTTAAAAAGCAAAACAAAGCAAAAACATTCTGACATCCGTAAGTCATTTTTTAAATAACAACTAAGAACAAGAACTGCTAATGTGAACTTTAAGTATCACCTCCCAAATTGGAAGCCCATGTCCTATTCTCCAGTCCTTGCCTCCCAAATCCTTTTATATTCTTCATGTAAAAAAAATGTCAAGGTAGAACTCTTCCTGGGGTGAATTTACTATTCAAGTCTGGAAACATTCAGGCTAAAGTGAGACTTCCAAAAAAGATTGTAATGCCTTTATAGAGAAGAAGTAAGATGAGAAGTCGTCCAGACAGCTGGCAGAAAAAAAGGACAGAGAGAAGGAAGATGTAAAGTGTTCTGAAATATATACAGAGCTGAAGATCAAAGATCCCTAGTATGTCCATCCAAGGGAGTCCCCACAGGTTTCTTGATCCTCAGTTCATCATTCCCACCATTATTCATATTCTTATAAACCTCTCACATCCAGCTCACTTCCCTCTCACCTGCTCAATCACCAGGTAAAGGACAAAAGGAACTACAAAGTCCCCAGCTGTGCTGTCTGCCAAAGACAATAGGTGCTGTAACAATAGCTCAGGCTCATGTTTAAAAATCAGAACGTCCATTTGATTTTCAATTTATCTTTACATTAGAAACTTTTCTGGCTCTTGGTACAGAAAACCCAAAGCATATCCGATATCTGTGCTTATGCCATACACAGACACCTGAGTATATGGTAAAGGTAGTTTTTGTAGCACATGTTGCTCCTTATTTAATTCATTTAGCCTGACAGAGTTCATAAAAATGAATGCAACAATAGTAATATTTCATTTAGGTCCACTGGCATTTCTCATGATGTACATTAAAAAGATGTAATACATATTATAAATGTGAGAGCAGATGTATACACAGACATGCTTTTCACTCCAAGGTACATTAATAGAATGATAAATTCCATGCATTAAATCTATAAGAACCAAAATACTCCGAGTTAAGATATCTGTACAGAATTAGGTGCCAAATGAAATGTCACAATCAAATAAAACATTTCTTTATGAGAATCATAGGGTTTTTTTTTTAGAGCTAGAAAGAAACTTTGAAATCATTCAGTACAACTTGCTCATTGACAGACATCTAACCTGAGTTTTTAAAAAATTAAATGACTTAAACAAGCCTACACAGCAAGTTAGTGAAAAGGCCATAACTAGAATCTTCCTTCTCCAGGTGCAGTGCTCCTTCTACCACATCATTAGCAGTAACAGCTTATGAAGAAAAAAATGCACAAGATGTGCTCATTTTAGTGTGTCAATGGATGCTTTTTGTGATGCATGCTCATAATTTCTCACACTTCTGCTAACTTGATCAATCTTCCCTCTTCTTGAAGACTGGAACAGGAATCAAACTGGATTCTTTAGACCCTAGAGCACATAGGGCAAATTGAATGGACCCTGTGGGCACTCAGTTGGTTGGTGATGGAGTCAACATTGGTCATTTATATTCTACATGGGTATTCACAAAGTGTCTACTTATACAAACAAACAAGATCAAAATTGTATTTAATATAAAACCTGCATCCTAACTAGACCAACCTAATCTGAGAACTGAAATTTTTAAAAAGTATTACAATCTAAAATGTCTCAACATAGAGCTCAGAACCAAAGCAGACAGAAGCCATGGCAGCAGGGAATGAAAAGGAATAACAATTTAAGTCCCAGAGCACACTGGGTCCACCAAAAAGGTTTCAAAATCACAAATTTTAAAGATTGTTAAGACATAGTCTAATTTCTGAAAAGTATATGAAAATTTCAACTGCAATACATCACCTGATATCTGACATGCGATTACCAAAGACCTAAACTGAAGGCCAGAGACAACACTAAAACAAACACCCAGCATTGCTGTTGCCCAATTTGGCTTTGAGAAATTATATTTGAGTAACACAAACTTCAGTTTACCCTTCTATGCAGCAGCATAAGTCAGAAACTGTGCCTGTGTCTCAGCTGAAATGTGACATGAAGCTAAGTACGAAGCAGCCAAATCCAGTTTAGACGATGCAGTCTTAGAACAACTCTGACCACAAGGACAGTGAAATATTGCAATAGTAGCAGGTTGCTAACTAATACAAATGATTGGAAGACTCCGTGTAAATGTTTGAATTCAGAAAATTATCAAGGAAGCAAAAAAGACCAAGAAATTAAGGTTAACACAAGCTGTCTTTTGTTCTTTTATAGAAATGTGTGGATGGAAACCATTAACAGCACTGCCTTGGACACTAGTAAAATTCCTGCAGAGTGTTCTATAAAGGCAATGAACTTGTATGTGCCTCACTGAACAGACCTGCTATTAAATCTTCCCTAAGAAATGGGATGAGATTGCTGGGGTGTTTTGTGAGCAGTGTGAGCTTTGCCCGTACATAGCCAGGAATTTTAATCACTGATCCCTAAATTATGATTTCCCTAAGTGAAATAAAATAGAAACCAATCCAGTACACACTCTACATCATCAATTTTTAATCTACCTCGTTTTAAAGATTTCTCTTGTTAGAAGTAGATTTGGGGGAAAGGAGTAAAGTAGAAATCTCAAATGACAAATATCCAGCCTTGACAACCCAATCACAAACAAATTAAATGTCCATCTCTGTCACAGCTGGCAACCCCAGCCTGGCCTGAGGGAAAGCCTCCATGTTGTTTAGAGCAAATGTATTGGAGGTTAATCAAAATCTAATGAATCCCTTAGGCAAATAGCTCCTTAGTCCACATCTGTAAGAACTGTCCTAGTTTGGAGGAGGTATATACCAGTTGTTTTCTGGGATAACAATTGTTGTATAAATAAGAGAACTGGACACCCCCAGGAAAACATTTCAGCTATGTCTGTTATCCAAATCTACGTCTTCACCCACCAAAGTGTCAAGGTGATTCATCTGTTGATCTGTCTAACAATACATTTTATTACTGACATGTAGGGAGAGAAAAGACCAGAAGGAGGAAAGTTGTCAGGGCAAAGCGAAGAGGCAATTTTTGACTTCTAAACAAAGCTTGTCTGTAATTATTTGGTCTGATCAACCCCTCCAGTTTATTTTGAATTTTCTAAAAGTACAAAAAAAAAAAAAAGATGCTTATAAGGGTGAATTTGGAACATTAATTTAATCAGAGGAAAACAAGGGACATGAAAAGGGCAAGGAAATAAGAAAAAGGTACCAAGAAATTATCATCAGCAGTAATCATATTTGTCCTGAACCCTGGTTCTTTTCAGAACTGCTTACAGTGCTGAAAAACGAGCCCTTTCAATAAAAAAAAATAAAACCTGTAATAACTACATCAGACATTTTTCTTGGGCTTCCAAGATTCCAGTGCACATTATCTCTAAATCTCATTATTGCCTGGCAAGGAAGGGGTCATTTTCCCCATTTTGTAGATGATGAAACTGAATTTCGGAGAGATTTGAACCTTGCCAAGCACAGAGCCGATAAGTAGCAAATAAAAATTCCTACCCACGGCTTGAGCTGTTTTTACCTCACCAAGATCAAATTCTCTCTTTTCTGCCCCTCTCTCTTTCTGGTCTTCTCAATGGTTTTCTCTCTCAGGGAAGTCCTATTGTTTATAGTTCCAAATCTAAAGCAAATTAAAAGCTGCCTCATACCAAAAGGCTACTCCAAAGCATGTAATCAGCAAGACAGGTAAAATCACTTGGTTCTATTATGTTGCAGATTATATAATTAGTCAAAGCAAAATGGGGCAAAGAAATGTGGGAGCAAACAGGTTTAGGGCTACACTTCCCTTATGTATATTCAGCCTTTGCACAAAGACTTATTGTTCCCGCCTTTCTTAGCAGATTCGAAAGTGCTGGGTTCCAATGCCATTTTAAGGTTTACAATCCCTGGAAGGGCACCCATGAAAATAAGGCAGCAACCATATGGTTCCAGTTTCCTCCTCTGCCCCCACAAAGAAGCCTACTACACACCTCTAATTAAAGGATAAACATTCACACTAGAAACTGTAATTAAAGGATTTATGCACACCTAGGATCCTCTTGACAACACACTCATTCATATTAGTATGTAAAAGTTTTATTTACTCCCATGCAAACTTACAATTGTAATGCGGTTTTATGGTCCATCCCAAAGGCATAACTTGAAGGGGCTGGAGACGCCTTTGAAAAAAGAAAAGAAAAAAAAAAAACAAAAAACTAGAAATCTAACTTTTGATTGAAATGATGACTTTTTTGCTGGGTGTGGTGGCTCACGCCTATAATCCCAGCACTTTGGGAGGCCAAGGTAGTTGGATCACCTGAGGTCAGCAGGTCAAGACCAGCCTAGTCAACATGGTGAAACCCTGTCTCTACTAAAAATACAAAAAAAAAAAATTGGCCAGGCATGGTGGCACATGTCTGTAAACCCAGTTACTCAGGAGGCTGAGGCAGAAGAATCGCTTGAACCCAGGAGGCGGAGGTTGCAGTGAGTGGAGATGGCACCACTGCACTCCAGTGGGCAAAAGGGTGAGACTCCATCTCAGAAAAAAAAAAGAAAAAAGAAAAAAAAAAAACATGAAGAAATGATGACTTTTTAAAACTTTTTGAAATCTCTCTGAGAACTGTATTTAGTAATCTTGCTAGGAGCCATTTTGGTGTCCACATACTAGCCCCCTTAGGGACAACATGTCATTTAGTGTCAAAATATTATGGGAGCAAGAGCCTAGGAGTTGGAGTCAGAAATGCAATAGCTTTGAATTCTGGCTTTGATTCTTTCTAGGTGCTGACTTGTGGTATATTTAAATTCCTTGAGTCTCAATTTCCTCATAGAGCAAGATCAATATATGTTTCACAGGGTAGTTGTGGGGATTGAATGAGGTAAAGTACATAAAGCCCAACAGAATACCTTGGCACATATCAGGGTGAAAAGCTGCTCTGTTCTATATTTCTTTCTCTAAATTCTAGTAACAGATTCATTCAGCCAGTGTTTCAACAAGTGCTTTTTGTGCTTTTTGAGGTAAAAAGCACAAATCTAAGATTTTAGGCACTAAAAGGGATAAGTTATTATCTTTTCTTATTCTTAAAGAACTTATAGATTAGTGGAGGACTTACTTATACATTACGTACAGGTATATAAGAAATTTTATCTTAGGTACAATGTGATAAGTAAAACTAATAATTAATATTTATTTAACTCTTTCATTATGCCAAATACTGTGATTTATACCATTTAGTTTAATGCCTATAACCTTAGTGTTATAGGCGGTATTAGTAAAGTTCTGTGAAAGCCCAGAGAAAGAAATTATTAATACCAAGAAAGGAAACTCTGAAGGCTCTTCTAGAGTATTTGTGATATTTAAATCAGGTTTTAAAAGATGAGCAGGATTTTAACAGCCTGAGATATTTAACTGTCTAGGAGGAAAAGGCCAGGCACAGTGCCTCACACCTATAATCACAACACTTTGGGAGGCTGAGGCAGGAGAATTGCTTGAGGCCAGGAGTTTGAGCCAGGCTGAGCAACATAGTGAGATCCCTATCATCTCTACCAAAAAATAAAAAAGAATTTTTTTTAATTAGCCAGGCATGGTGTCACATGCCTGTAATCCTAGTTACTTGGAAGACTGATAGCTGGAGCTCAAGAGTTGAGGTTACAGGCAGCTATGATAATACCACTGCACTCCAGCCTGCATGACATAGTGAGACCCAGTTTCAAAAAAAAAAAAAAAAAAGAGAGAGAAGTGGAGGAAACAGAAACAGCAAATGTAAGGATCATGAAAGCATTCAGTTCAGTATTTCTAGAAAACACAAGTATCCCATAGTAGCCACTGGACTAGAAGATGAAGCTGTAAAGTTAGGATGGAGATAAATGGTAGAGACCACAGAGACCATGCTAAGGACTGGATCATTTCCCTATGAATTACCCAATCAGATCTATGTTTTAAGAAGACCATAGGAGTGAATGCAACAGATTAGAAAGAGGAATAACTGGATATAGAGAGTCCAATTCTGGGCCTGGAAATGAAAGTCCAACAAGTACATATGTTCACTACTATCCCTGCCAACGAGTTAAGGTAAATGCAGTTCTTTCCAGCGGCATCGGTCTATGTAGGGGAGAATAAAGATTCAACCTGAATTTGTGGCTGTCGCTGTCTTCCAGGAAGATTGGACTCCTGACAGCCTGAACTGTGGATTGAAGGGGTCTTCACGTGGGAAATTCAACAGGCTAAGAAAAAGTTGTTTAATAAAATTTAGGAACCAGAGAGGAGATATAAGCCAAGTCTAGGCCTCAGGAAGATTCATACCGGAATTTTTTTTTTTACATAACTGGGCCTTTTGTAGCTACACATCACACTCATAAAAATTCAATCACCAGTAATGCATCAACTCCAAAACAATGACTTGATAGCCTTTTTTCTTCTTTTTTGCAGTGGGTGGAAGGATAGTTTTTTGATTTTTGTTTTTGCGGGGTTTTTTTTTACATTTATGTTCCTCAGCCTCTCAAGGAAAGGATGTTTATCCTCATCCTTGTTTCCTAAGCCCCTACACAGGACATGGAACATAGAGGATACTGCATAATTTAATAAATGTTTAATTATTTGATCAATTAATTCAAGTTAGAAGGCCATAATAGGCTAAACCAGACTTCAGCTGGTTCTAGTTATGTGGATCAATGTGAGAGCCACTTCTTTAGCATTTTAGACAAAGTGGCTCCATAAGGACCTTAGGTCCACTTCCAGGCCATCCTTGCATTTGTAAAAAGAAGGTTTCTAGGAGAAGGTTGTTTCCACTTCCCCCAAGCTCTGTAATATGTATAAGACCGCATAAAATGCAATAGAATTTTTTTCCCTAAATAGATATTTATTCTACTCTTCAGAACCTTGTAAGCATGGAGTATTAGCATTTTTGTGAATTGGTCTCCCCTGAACAGATAAATGCCTGATATATGCTAATATATATGATTTATGTATCTTTTTAGATAGACAAGCCTATACAAGAAGTCTAGAAGTTACAAACCTTCATTTTCTTCCTTGAGTCTTCTACCAGTCTGTAACTGAGTCCTCCTTGTCTGGTCTCTGTCTGTCTTCACCTTTTATTTATCCCTGCTCTTTCTGCAGTGTCTCAGCTCTTTCTTGTTGGCCTTGGACATGGATTTTCAGCCAAATGGTTCCATCCAGTTTTCTCTCCAATGGAGCTGTGTATGACTTGTACAGCTCCAGGGTAACCGAGAAAATAAAGGAAAATGATCATTCCTTGTCCGACTCAAAATTAAATATGTAAAAGACAAATATTTCTTTTGTCTGGTTGCATATTCAAGCAGACTCTATTGATATGCTTACGGAGTTGTTCTGATTTCTTTATTTTTCCAAAGAATCTTTTCTGTCATCCTTGATAGGTATGTGCCAGAACTCCAGAGAGTATGGTTAGAACCCTGACCCCCCAAAAAAAGAGGTGGAGGAGAAAATCCTGTCTTGATACAATGCCATAAAGATATAAAGTAGGAAAAATTTTAAAAATTAATTTTCATGACATTGAGATTTTTCATATTTAAAAATTATACATCTATTTAACAAATACTTCTTAATGACTCTACTATGAAGCTAACTTCAACCAGCTGGGACATAACATGAACAATGCTGACAGGCTGCAGTTGAAAACATGAGCCCCAACAAGCCTTAATTCCCATGAAAGAGTACAAATTATTATGAACATAATCCAGATGCAAAAAAGGGCTGGCAAACAGAGAACTTTGGATAAATTATGTTCCATTAAACATGCCATTACTTTTAAGGCTGTACTTACTGGACACTTTGTAGACCTTTTTTTTTTTTTGTTTGTTTGACAGAGGATGATTACAGAATTATCTTCATTTTTGAAAGAAGAAAACCAGAAAAAATGAAGTTAAACTTCAACTTAAAAGATTAGATCAAGCACAAAATTGTTTCATGGCCAAATTTGAGGGGTCTTGTTTAAGACTAAGATGAGGAGAGGGGCGACTCACAGAAAGGATTTCAGGTCTTGCCAACATTTAAATCTTGTATAACACAAGTTGGGGATTAGTCACAAGAAACAACAGGAGGAAAGCAGTTCATTGGATACATCAGTCTTTTGCACAGTTCATCCCCACTAATTAAAACACCTTTCCCACTTGGCAAACTACTGTTCAACTCTCAAAACCCAAATCAGTTGTCGCCTTCTCTAGGAGGCCTTCCCTACTCCCACCCCAGTTGAGGTTAATCCTGCCCTTCTCTGTATCATTCTCTACTGTGTACATAATTCTATTATTGTGCTTAATTATATTTATTTGTTCATATATCAGCTTCTCTACTCAAAATATTAATTCCTTGAAAGCAGGCCAGTATCTTATTGATCTTTGAAAAAGCAGAGTATCAGAAACAAAATAGGCACATTATTCATTTTATGCAACTAAAGAAGTAAGGACTAACTGTGCAAAATTGCTAAGCAGTTCTTGAAACGTATTTTGCACAGCCGAGAAGTCAAACAACATTCAGTCTTCAGCACCTTTGCCCTTCTTTGGCAATTTCTTTCACTCCCTTGATTTCAGCTGTTCTCATTATGATTACCAAATCTGCATTTTCATTCTTGAACTTTTGTCCAGATTCTAGATTCACTTTCGCTGCCTGCTGAACATTTCCACATGAAAAGCTCATGAATACCTCAACTTTCAATATACCCAAAAAGAATTTATTAGTCCTCTGTCACAAATTTACCCTTCTTGCTGTGTTCTCTGCATTGGTTCATTGCTTCACCATTATCCCTGTATGACAAGTTAAGCACTTAGAATCAGCTTTTCTCCTCACTTTTGCATCCCCCACCCTATTCTCCCATTGCCAAGTCCTTTCAGTCTGCCTATCTATAGTCTTTTGCTTACCTCTTCTCTTTTCCACTTGTACTGAATTAGTTCAAGCTCTCAATATATTTCTCCTGACCAATGTAATAAGCTGCTAAGAGGCTTCCTGCTTCAAGCCTTTTTAACACAACTCCCATTATGCTGCAAATTACTTCCCTAAAACAACATATTTATGTCAGTTTCCTGCTCAAAGACAACACTGATGGCTCTTCACTGGTGCAATTCCTCCTTCTGGCCTGCCAAGGCCTCTGAGAGAGCCCCATGATCTCCCCTTTTCCTATGCATCCGTCATTTTTTCATACTGCCCCACACAGTGCACACTCCATTCACACAGCCTCTAGACATACCTCTTTACTCCTCAAACACGCCCTCTGCTGCCCCATCCCCAACAACGTTGTTCTACCATACTGGGAAGGTCCTCCCCTCTCACACTTCTCTATTTCCCTATCAATGTCCTATTCATCCTCTAGGCGAGTGGTTCTAAACCTGTACTCCATAGACCCCCAAGGGTCCAGAGGTAAAATTAAGAGATTTGTGATTTGGATGGGAGAAAAATTACATTTCCATTTCCAATAATTCCTAACTGAAATGTAGTATTTCTTTTTACTGTGAATCTAGGCAACAAACAATAAAAATATTAGAAGTACTTAAGACTTTGTGACAAATAGAAATCACAGATATATCCATATCACATTATAGTCATTACAGATATCTTGAATTATTACTTATGCTCATTACTACTTTAAAATCACAATAGTTATTACACCTGCAAATGAAATTTTTTATTTAATGCCTTAATAAAGAAGTGTACTTATTATTATATCACAATTTTTTTATATTTCAATAGCTATTTTGATACAGTTGGTTTCAATTATAATCCTTTCTCTTTCATTTTATACATTCCAAACATTATTTTGAGAACAGGTCATTAGACACAATAATGATTAAGGATGACCGTCTAGGTTTATCCTAAACTCTACCACAAGATGTTTTCCCACACATCACCCGTATCCCACACAGTATAAATTAATATCTTCTTCTACCTGATTCCATCAACTAGTTGAAACTCCTCCTGGGGCTCTCAGGAGGCCTGCCTTCTGCCTGTCTTTTTTTGTAGTTATTTATTAGTCATTTACTAGGCTTTGAGATCCTGGGGATAGGAACATTTATTTCCTGTTTTTAAGTAGCCCGTGGTGATTGTGTTCATGGTGGGTGATGAACCAGAGTTGTGCTGAACACATTTCTTTTTCAGGGAATGTTTTAGGTTGATGGAAATCAAATCAAGAAAATAAACATGTTGCTAACGTATTCTGGTGGGTGAAGCAAGTTTGTCAACTTGTAACACAAACTGAACTGCTCTATTCTCCTACCTGATTTCTGTGTCTCAAAACAAGACAGGAAAAAAAAAGGCAAGGATGAAAAAGGTGACTGTAGAATTCTACCTTTGATAATCCAGACACATGGCATTGAATAATTTATTTAAATATATATATATCTTTAGGTATATATGACTATATATACATACACTGCCTATCAATGGTTTGGCATGGAGTGTATAGTGTATACACAATATATTAAATATATATCATTTTATTTATAGTTCTATCACACAAGTAACAGTTTAAACAAGTTGGAAAGAACATGTGGAATACTGACCAATCAAAAAACATCCATGCTTCAGGGTCAACAAAGGTATTTTCGAAACAATGATTTTTATTATTACTTGCTATTGCATAACATAAGGTCTTTGTATGAGGATATAAAACAGTTCCTTCAATGAAGGTATTTGATGTTCATTGATACCCAAATCCATAATCTTAATGGTATGGTTTAAAGAAATAATGTAACATAACACATGCACGGAGTACTCATCTCTGAACAATTAACAGAGATTGATAAAAATCAACACCAGATAAACACCCTTTTGACAATGAGCCTCATTATATGACGCATAGGAGAAACAGAAGTTGTGAATGATAAAGACGATATAAAAGAAAATGCTGCAAGAGATTCAATTTAATACAAAGATGAATATTACAAATACACGTTTAACTGA
The DNA here is from genome assembly GCF_003255815.1 of Theropithecus gelada. Taxonomy (NCBI): domain Eukaryota; kingdom Metazoa; phylum Chordata; class Mammalia; order Primates; family Cercopithecidae; genus Theropithecus; species Theropithecus gelada. Next base: position 116,470,904 of record NC_037668.1, read on the forward strand.
ATAATCAAATATTTAGTCATTCTTTTATATTATTCCCACTAAAAAACTAAGACATAACAAATGGCCCCAAAACCATCTGCTAGGAACATCCATTTGCATGCTAATTTTTTATAATTCATAGTTTGAAGTTATTTGTGCAAGCTTCCTATTCTCCTTCTTTAAATTTTGGCCATTTCTGTGTTCCCTGACTCATTCCTACTTCTTACAACAGGCAAAGGAATTACCAATATTGGTAGTAGTAATAATAATAATAATGTTCTGTAGCTTTTAATGTTTTATCTACTAATATTTCATGTTAATTCTCATAAGAACTCTCTAAGGAAAACAGGACAGGTATTGCACTAAATATATAGATAAAGGGACTAAAGCTCATGGAAGTTAAGTAATTTGCTCAAGTTCCCACAGCCTGTGAATAATGAATAACTGAGTCAAAACATGTATCCAGGCCTGATAAGTCTGAATGCAGTTCTCTTTCTGTTTCCATTCTACCCAAGGAAGAGTTAAAGATCATATAACTCCATCTGGGTGATTTCCGAATCTAATTTCAGCTCTTTACCGATCATTGTGGTTAAAGGAATGATTTACCACAGATATACAGTAGGCACTTGGTTATTTGTTCATTTAATTATGCAACAAATACTTTTTTTAGCACCTCACATTTGCAAAGCCTATAAAATCGATTGGCAGATCCAGTTGCCCGTAAGCACTTAGAGTATTTACATCACAAGGAAACAACTTAGCCTGGCATATTTTTAACTTTTCAGGATAGTTTTCAAAGGGGAGTCAACATGGACAACAACTTATTAGTCATTCTTGTACCCATCCTAATTGTTAAGAGGAGGAAGGTAGAGAAGGACACTGTGTGGAAAATGAAAGGCTGTCATAGTGAACACTGTAGTACATCACCCAGATACCACCTCACCCAAGGTCATTCTCCCTCCCCAGGAGCAACCTACATCCAACAACTAATCTACGCATGGGTGCAAAGTCCAAGCCTCATTGCGGAGCCAACAGTGCCCCCCTTATGCGTAGACCATCCCAGCCCCTGAACCCAAACTGACTGTCCAATCCTGCTTCCTCACTCTGTCATAGACATTAATCTCACGGGACAAGAAAGACAGTTCTTAAATGGGATTTTGAGCCAAATTGCCAACTGACCAGTTGTTGTTGATCTCCTCACTTATGGTAGATGGAGCATAAATGGCCCCTGACATGTGTCAGTGGTGCTATTGTTAAAATGTCCACCACTGGAGAACTGAAATGGTAATCAACTGAAAGAAAATGACTGGTAGGTGTAATGCCTCATGCACTTGAGAAATATGGGAGAAATGGCAAGTGTAAGGATAGTGAAGGCTATTTCTTGGGGCAATCGGTGATTTTGGAGAAAGATAATGAAAGGCTGAAGGTGATTAATCAGCAATTGAAGGCTAATTATCAAAGTCGGAGCACCTCAATCCTGCATATAAAGAGTCTCATCTCCTTCAGTCAAGGGACAAAAAGCTGAGGATCAGAACCTGAACTTTACAAGTAGCAGAGTTGAATTCTTGTTTCCTCCAAGTCACTATGCCAAGGCCAAGATTCTGATTTGGAAGAAATGAGACCCTGAGATATGGAATAGCATATCTTTGAAAATCATGAATCACCAAGTTCTCCTGAACTCTCTGGACTTCCAGAAGTAATCCACTCCTCCCTATAAAAATCTAGCATTTCCCCTCTGCTTGAAGATGATATACAGGCTCCGTCCTTGCAAGACAGCATGGATCCCCTCAGAACATTCCCCCAACTTGTCTCCCTGGCTATTCAATGATTATCTAGTATTAAGTCACAACAAAACATAGTTGATGTTGAGCTGGGCCTGCTGAGCAGAAAAAGACGGTATCTGCAAAGAGCTGCAGAATCTAGACAACATGTACCAATAGGAGGCAAGAAAGTACATATAGGCTTGGGTGCTAAGAGTGCTGGATCAAAGGAGGTAGAACATGCAGTTGGATAAATGAAAAGTTACTTATTTTGAAGCCCTCGTTAGGATTATACATCCTGGTAAAGACCCTGAAAATTCATATTAGCACACTACTAGGATGATCCTTTGAACTTTAGAGAAAACAAAATCTAGTAAAGAATGCTCCAATTGCCATGGCAGATGGTAGAAGAGGGATCAAAGGACTTAGAAAAATGGGTATACTAGCATACATATAGTAAGTAAGGCCAGAAAAACCACCAGCTGGCTTTGGCCTGCTGCAAGGCCCAGAGGACTCTGTTTACCAAAACAGTAAGAAATGCACTGGCTACAGGGACACCAGCATCACTGAGAAGCTCAGTAGTGGCTGTCTTCTGTTGGCCAGGGCTGACAGAAATAAATTCCATTATAAAACTGGGCCCCTTGATAGCAGACTGGATGATAAAATCCTAAAATAATGGAGACCAGGTAGTGGAACATAGCCATCAGAAGTAAGGTGAACACTCAAGATTGGAATGGCAGGCTGGAGGGTCTGACTCACAGAGTGCTATGGAGATCATTAATAGAATATAGCATTCCTAAGGGAAATATAAATGGGATGGCAACAAGGGTACTGCTCAATTCACATAATCAAAAGAAATCAGAGATGGATGATCGGGAGGCTGTGGGTACATAAGAAGGCCAATCCCTTGCCCAGTTTCTGTACCTGAGCCAGTTTTGAGGCCCAGAACTGACTGACTGAAGGAGACGCTGGGTCCCCAGGAGGAAGGCTCTGCAACACCATGCAAGTATACATGGTAATGATTCCCCAGTCCAAAAGGGACCTATAGCCATTTACTCAGGCAACCATATACTGGGGACAGGGTAATTTCAAATATTTTGAAGACTGTTGGATCCAGGGTCCATGCTGACATTTATACCTAAGAACTCAAAGCATCAGTCACTACCCTCTATTAGAGTGGAGACATGGTTTGAAAAAAAAAAAAAGACTCCAGCTCACAGACGGTCCACTGAATCCATAGACTCTCCCAGTGGGTACTCCAATTGGAGAAGACTTTTTTGGTAGTTGCACAACCTTAGCATTAGTTTCTTGGCCAGCCAAGAAAGTAAATCAAAAACAATATTGCATCTTGAGGAAACTGAAAGATGTTTGTGCCACCCTTAAAGACCTAACGGACTTAGGGGTGGTGTCACCACCTAATTTCCATTCAATTTACCAGTCTAGCCCCTGAAAAATCAGGTAGATCCTGAAGGATAACTGTAAACTACCACAAACTCAACCAAGTACTGGCCCTCATTGCAGCTACTGTGCCATGTGCTACAGCAGATTTACAGCCTCTAGTACATGATGTGCAGCCATTGATCTGGCTTATGCATTCTTTTCCATCTCTATCAGAAATAGTTCTCACAACAGTGTACATGCACAACCTTGCCCAGGAGCTAACTTAACTCCCTTACTCTATACAACAATGTGGTATAAAGAGACCTGGATCATGCTGCTGTGTTGTAGAGCATCACATTGGTCTGCTATATCAATGATATGCAAATTGGGCCAGAATATCAAGAAGTAACAAGCATGTTGGAAGCTTTAGTAAAATAAATAACACGTTGGCTTTCCATGCTGACAGTGTTCCAACAAACATGGCAAACATTCTTAAAACCCACCCGACATTCTGTAAGAAGTATGGCAAGCACCAACCCCACAAAGTGATACAGTACAAGAAGGGCAAGGATTCTCCTTATGCCCAGGAAAAGTGACATTATGACAGGCAGCAGAGTGGCTATGGTGGGCAGACTAAGCTGGTTTTCTAGAAAAAGGCTAAAAGTGCAAAGAAGATTGTGCTGAGGCTTCAGTGTGTTGAGACCAGCTGCAGATCTAAGAGAATGCTGGTTGTGAAGAGATGCAAGCATTTTGAACTGGGAGGAAATAAGAAAACAAAGGGCCAGGTGATATCCAGTTCTAAGAATCATCTTTTGTTTTATTATGAAGAAAATATAATTTTGATACTATGTTAAAAACAAATGTATCACTCTAATGGGCAGAGGGAAGCCCTACAAAGATTAAAAGGTCTGCAACATCAGTAAAATATTGGGGGGGTCCAACAACCTGGGATCATTCTGGGACATCCTCTTAAAATAAAAGAAGAAATTGCACCTCCTGCCTCCCACCACAAAGAAAGAAGTAAAATGTCTGGCTGGCTTCTTGAGTTCTGGAGGAAGCATATTCTACACTTGAGAATATTACTCTAACCTATTTACCAGAAAGCACGAAAGGCTGACAATTTTAAAGGCAACCCAGTGCTGGAAAGTGTTCTGCAGCAAGTCCAGGTCATGATACAAACAGTCCTGCCACTTGGGCAATAGAACACAACAGACTCTATAGGCTTACAGGTATTTGTGATGGGAAGAAACACTGTGTGGAGCTAACAGCAAGCCATAATATGGGAATCACAATTAAGAATTCTAGCATTTGGCCGGGCCTGGTGTCTCACATCTGTAATCCCAGCACTTTGGGAGGCCAAGGCGGACGGATCACGAGGTCAGGTTCAAGACCGGCCTGACCAACATGGTGAAACCCTGTTTCTACTAAAAATTCAAAAACTAGCTGGGTGTGGTGGCAGGCACCTGTAATCCCAGCTACTCATGAGGCTAAGGCAGGAGAATTGCTTGAACCCGGGAGGCAGAGGTTGCAGTGAGCCAAGATCGTGCCACTGCACTCCAGTCTGGGCAACAGAGCGAGACTTCATCTCAAAAAAAGAGAAAAGAATCCTAGCATTCTACAAAGGCAGGCGAATCACAAAGTCAAGAGAGCAAGACCATCCTGGCCAACATGGTGAAACCCCGTTTCTACTAAAAATACAAAAATTAGCTGAGTGTAGTGGTGGGTGCCTGTAGTACCAGCTACTCGGGAGGCTGAAGCAGGGGAATGGTTTGAACCCGGGAGGCGGAGGTTGCAGTGAACCAAGATCGTGCCACTGCACTCTAGCCTGGGCGACAGAGGGAGACTCTGTCTCAAAAAAAAAAAAAAAAAAAAAAAAAAAAAATTTCCCTAGCATTCTAGAGCAAAGGCATACCACCAGCAGTGGAAAATTAGGTACCTTCCAAAAAACACAGCTTTTGACATGCTACTGGGCCCTGGTGGAAATGAAAGCATGGTCCACAGAACAGTAAATAACCATGCTGTCAGAACTGTCCATCATGAGCTGGATTCTGCCCAGTCTCAAGACCAGCTGCAGCAGTGGGATACATCCCAGTAATCTTTCTTAAAAGTTTTCACCCAGAAAAGAAACCCACCAAAAACCTGAAGGAGTTGTTCCCAGAACTTTTACTGGCAAATGGATCTGAGCAGCACAAGCAGTAAACTTTAATAGACATTTAATGCACTATCCAGATCACCCCTTCGCTTCAGGCCAGAAACACTCATTCCCCCAGCTACCATGAGTATTAGTGACGGACAGTTCACAGCTGTGCCACCTCTTCCAATGTCATGCTCCCTTCCCAGGGCAACTGGTATCAAATGACTGATCAATACAGGGCTACAAAGGCTCACTGCCTTTGGTGCAGGGCCATTTTAGCTCCATAGTTCCTGAGAGTCAGCTGAGATATCTGTTGTGACTACAATACAGTTCAAATTTTCTCTCTCAATCATCCTGCCTTCTTTATTCCCTTATAGGTGTTGATCCAAGAACGTTCCCTAGTAAACTTTCTGCATGCTAATCTCTGAACTTTCTTCCCAGAGAATCTGACCTGTAACAACTGTACCTAGAGTGGCCAATCTTTCCTTGATATACTCTTTTTACAACAAAGGCTTTTTTTAGATATGGGATCTCACTATGTTGCCCAGACTGAAGTGTAATGGCTATTCACAGGTGCAGTCACAGCTCACTATAGCCTCAAATTCCTGGGCTCAACTGATTCTCCTGCCTCAGCCTCCCAAGTAACTGGGACTACAGGCATGTGTCACCACACCTGGATGCAAAGGCTTTTTATAAACTGAGATTTTATAACTTTGAAAAACAAAACTCACATGGCTGCCCTAATGTTTAATCCACAATTTCAATTTCCAAGTTGTCTTTCAAAAACTTATGTTAAAACTAAAAAGTCATCTAGACCATATAAATACCTATACTCTGTATCTTTGTAGTTATTTACTTAAACAGCTGTTTTATTACTTTGTAAACACAGTTTCCCATTCTATGAAATCAACAGTATTGTTAAATTTTATATCTTTCTTCTTTCATAAAATGATAAAAATTCATTGCCTACTATTTCATTCAGTTTCTACTGAGAAATAATTACAAATTCTTAAAACTTCACATCATCAATATTATCAATCTACTGCCTTATATACTTGGAAGAACTACTGAACCAGGAATCTAGAGTTCTTAGTTTAGCTTTTATATGTGACTTTGTATTACTCACTTTATTTATTCATTTAACAAATATGGTACAGTGCTTGGGGGTGTTTCAGAAATTGCACTCAATTCTGAGCAGAAAGAATAAGGAAGACAGGCAGCCCCAATCCTCATGAAGATTAGAACCTAATGGTGAAAGCAGACATTAAACAAGTCATGATATAAATAATTGTTTGACTAACAATTGTGATAGGTGTTCTGAGGAGTAAAGCCACAGTGTCATGAGTATGTAGAACAGAAGGCCCTAACCTAGCCTACGATGCCTGAAATTCCTTGAGGAAATGGCATTTAAGTTGAGATATAAAGAACAGATGAAACTTAACAAGATGAAAAGGGGGAGAGAGATTTATAGACAGAAAGAACTTTATACTTGAAAATTCCAAAAAGGGAAGACACTTAGTATGTTCGTAGAACTAAAGGAAGGCTACATAGTGAGAGAAAAGTAGAGACACAGGGAGCAAGCCATATCACACGGGGCCTTGCACATCAGAAGGACAGTTTTGAACTTTATCCTAGGTGCAGCAAGAAGCCATTTCAGAGTTTTAGGCAGGAAAAAGACATAGATTTCCTTATATGCATAATATTAATAATACCATCTGTCTGCTTACCTTATCAGTTGCTAAGAAGATCAATAAGATATTGGATGTGAAAAAAAAAAAATCACTAGAGGGCAGAGCAGGATGGCTGAATAGAAGCCTTCACCAATCATCCCCCACTCAGGAACACCAAATTTAACAACTATCTACACACAAAAAAGCACCTTCTTAAGAACAAAAAGGCACATGAGCAATCACAGCACCTGGTTTTAATTTCATGTGGCTGAAAGAGGCACTGAAGAGAGTAGGAAAGATAGTCTTGAATCACCAATGCCACCTCTCCCCATCCCCTGGCAGCAGCCATGTGGCACAGAGAATTCATGCATTTGGGACAGGGAGATCGCCCAGTGATTGTGGGAATCTGCACTGGATTCAGTATTGGGGAAAACCCCACCCCCGATATTCAACGTGGGTTCTTTTCTATTTCCCTAAGCATCGGCTGGTCTGAGAAACAAAGGGAAAGAGTACAAGAGAGAGAAATTTTAAAGCTGGGTGTCCGGGGGAGACATCACATGTCAGCAGGTTCCGTGATGCTCCCTGAGCCATAAAACCAGCAAGTTTTTATTAGCAATTTTCAAAAGCAGAGTGTACGAATAGGGTGTGGGTCACAGAGATCACATGCTTCACAAGGTAATAAAATATCACAAAGCAAATGGAGGCAGGGCGAGATCACAGGACCACAGGAAGGGGCGAAATTAAAATTGCTAATGAAGTTTTGGGCACGCATTGTCATTGATAACACCTTATCAGGAGATAGGGTTTAAGAGCAGACAACGGGTCTGACCAAAATTTATTACGCGGGAATTTCCTCATCCTAATAAGCCTGGAAAAGCTACAGGAGACCAGGGCTTATTTCATCCCTTTGTCTTCGACCATAAAAGACAGCAGCACCCAAAGGGGCCATTTCACAGGCCTACCCTCAGGGACCATTCTCTTTCTCAGGGATGTTCCTTGCTGAGAAAAAGAATTCAGCAATATTTCTCCTATTTGCTTTGAAAGAAGAGAAATATGGCTCAGTTTCTCCCGACTCACTGGCAGTCAGAGCCTAAGGTTAGCTCCCTTGTTCCCTGAACATTGCTGTTATCCTGTTGTGTTTTCAAGGCGCCCAGATTTCATATTGTTCAAGTACACATGCTCTACAAACAATTTGTGCAGTTAATGCAATCATCACAGGGTCCTGAGGCGACATACATCCTCCTCAGCTTACAAAGATGATGGGATTAAGAGATTAAAGTAAAGAGAGGCCTAGGATATCACAAGGGTATTGACTGGGGAAGTGATAAGTGTCCATGAAATCTTCACAATTTATGTTTAGAGACTGCAGTAAAGACAGGTGTAAGAAAGTATAAAAGTATTAATTTGGGGAACTAATAAATCTCCACGAAATCGTCACAATTTATGTTCTTCTGCTATGGCTTCAGCCGGTCCCTCCATTCGGGGTCCCTGACTTCCCGCAACAACTCAGTGCTGCCGTGTCATGGCAGAAAGTAAAACCAGGCTAAACTCAGCTGATGCCCACCAATGGAGGGACTATGTAAACCAACCCCAGCAAGAGAAGAATTGTCCATCCTAGTTGTTGGAAATTAAGTTTTGACAAGCCTCACCACCACAAGCTAAACTGCTCTGGGGTTCTAAATAAACCTGAAAGGCAATCTTGGCCACAGGGACTGCAGTTCCTAGGCAACTACTAGTGTGCTGGGCTCAGAGCCAGGGGATGTTGGGCGCATGCAGACTAGTGAGACACCAACCAGGGCAGCTAAGGAAGAGCCTGCACCAACCCTCCCACAACCCCAAGGCAGTCCAGCTTGCAGCAATAAAAGTAGCTTCTTCCTTCTACTGCCAGAGGAGAGGGAACAGTAAAGAGGAGTTTTGTATCCCAGATATCAACTCAGCCACAGTAGGACAAGGCACAAGGCAGAGTTGTGAGGTCCCCATTTCAGGCCCTAGCTTTCAGACAACATACCTAGACACAGTTTGCACCAGAAGGGAACCTATTGCCTTGAAGGGAAGGACCCAGGCCTGGCAGCATTGTCACCTGCTGACTACAGAGCTCTTGGGCTCTGAAGAATGAGCAGCAATACCCAGGTCATACACTTTGGGTGAGACTCTGAACTCCACTGGCTTCAGGTGAAACCCAGCACATTCCCAGATATGGTGGCTATAATGAAAGACTCCTTCTGTTTGATAACAGCAGACAGAAAAGCAAAGGGAACTTTGTCTTGCACCGTAAGTAACAACTGAGCCACATTGGGGTAGAGCACCAAGAAGTCTCTTGGGGTCCCTGATACCAGCTATTGGCTCTTGGGTGGCATTTTATGTCCTGGGCTAGAGGGGAAACTACTGCCCTGAAGGCATCTCTAGGTCCACCCCACCCAGGGCCTGGGGGAACTCGTGGCTCTGAAGGGAAGGGTACAAGCCTGTCTAGCTTTGCCACCTGCTGATTGTAGAGCCCTAAAGCTTTGAGCAAATATAGGTGATAGCCATGTAATGGTTACAGCGGGCCTTGGGCAAGACCCAGTGCTATGCTAGCTTAAGGTCTGACCCAGCATAGTCCCAATGGTAGTGGCTACATGGCTGTTCATGTCAACCCACCCCAGCTCCAGGTGGCTCAGCACAGAGAGAGAGAGAGAGAGAGACTCTTTTTGGGAGAAAGTAAGGGAAGAGAACAAGAGTCTCTTCCTGGTAATTGAGAGAATTCTTCCAGACCTTATCCAAAACCACCAAGGCAGTACCTCTATGAGTCTGCAAGAACTACAGTATTACTGGCCTTGGGGTGCCCCTAATACAGATATTATATCACAACACCCAAGTCCCTTTGAATACCTGGAAAACCTTCCTAAGAAGGACAGGCATGAACAAGCCCAGACAGTGAAGACTAGAGTAAACACATAATTCTTCAACTCCCAGACACCAATTAACATCCACAAGCATCAAGACTATCCAGGAAAACATAGCCTCACCAAACAAACTAAATAAAGAACCAAAGACCAACCTGGAGAAACATGTGACTGTTCAGACAAAGAATTCAAAATCTGTTTTGAGGAAATTCAAAGAAATTCAAGATAACACAGAAGGAATTCAGATTATATCAGATAAATTTAACAAAGAGATTGAAATAATTTCAAAGAATCAAACAGAAATTTTGGAGTTGAAAAATGCAGTTGGCATACTGAAAAACACATCAGAGTCTCTTTATAGCAGAACTGGTCCAAGAGAAGAAAGAATTAGTGAGCTTGAAGACATGCTATTTGAAAACATACAGTTAGAAGAGACAAAAGCAAAAAGAATGAAGCATACCTTGAAGACCTAGAGAATAGCCTCAAAGGGTAAATCTAAGAGTTACTGGCCTTAAAGAAGACATAAAGACAGAGATAGAGGTAGAAAGTTTATTCAGAGAAACAATAATGGGGCTGGGCATGATGGCTCATGCCTGTAATCCCAGCACTTTCGGAGGCTGAGGCAGGTAGATCACATGAGGTCAGGAGTTCAAGACCAGCCTGGCCGACATGGTGAAACCCCATCCTTATGAAAAAAATACAAAAATTAGCCAGGCGAGGTGGTGTGCTCCTGTAATCCCAGTTACTCAGGAGGCTGAGGCATGAGAATCATTTGAACCCAGGAGATGGAGGTTGCAATGAGATGAGATTGTGCCACTGCACTCCAGTCTGGGAGACAGAATCAGACCCTGTCTCAAAAACAACAACAACAACAAAAGAAATAATAAAGGAGAACTTTCCAAAAATAGGGAAATATATCAATATGCAAGTGCAAGAAAGTTATAGAACACCAAGTAGCTTTAACCCAAATAAGACTACATCAAAGCATTTAATAATCAAACTCCTGAAGATCAAGCATAAAAAAGATAGCCTAAAAGCAGCAAGAGAAAAGAAATAAATGACATACAATGGAGCTCCAATATGTCTGGCAGCAGACTTTTCAGTATAAACTTCACAAGCCAGAAGAGAGTGGCATAACATACTTAAAGTGCTGAAGGAAAAAAAAAACGTTTACACTAGAATAATATATACAGCAGAAATATCCTTCAAACTTAAAGGAGAAATAAAGACTTTCCCAAACAAACAAAAGTTGAAGTGTTTCACCAACACCAGACTTGCCCTACAAGAAATGCTAAAGGAATTTCTTCAACCAGAAAGGAAAGGATATTAATGAGCAATAAGACATTATCTGAAGATACTAAATTCATTGGTCATTGTAAGCACAGAAAAACACAAATAATGTAACACTGTTAACTGTGGTATGTAAATTACTCATGTCTTATGTAGAAAGACTAAATATGAACCAATCAAAAATAATAACTACAACAACTTTTCAACATATAGACATTACAATAAGATATAAATAGACACAAGGAAAAGTTAAAAAGCAGCGGGGATGGAGTTAGAGTGTAGAGTTTTTATTACTTTTCTTTTTCCTTGTTTGTTTGTGCAGGCAGTGTTAAGTTGTCATTAGTTTAAAATAATGGGTTATAAGATAGTATTTGCAAGCCTTACGGTAACCTCAAATCAAAAAACTTACAACAGATACACAAAAACAAAAGATTAAATCATACCACCAGAGAAAGTCGCCTCCACTGAAAGGAAGACAGGAAGGAGGGAAAGAAGAAAAAGACCAGAAAACAAATAACAAAATGGCAGGAGTAAGTCCTTCTTATCAATAATAACACTGAATGTAAATACACTAAACTCTCCAATCAAAAGACATAGAGTGGCTGAATGGATTTTCTTAAAAAATTTACCAAGGAAAATTTGCCAAGCAAATGGAAAGGAAAAAAAAAAAAACAGGGGTTGCAACCCTAGTCTCTGACAAAACGGATTTTAAACCAATAAAGACCAAAATAGATAAAGATGGGCATTACATAATGGTAAAGGGACCAATTCAACAAGAAGAGCTAACTATCCTAAATATATATGCACCCAATACAGGAGCACCCAGATGCATAAAACAAGTTCTTAGAGACCTACAAAGAGACTTAGACTCCCACACAATAATAGTGGGAGACTTTAACACCCCACTGTCAATATTAAACAGATCAACAAGACAGAAAATTAACAACGATGTTCAAGACTTGAACTCAGCTCTGGATCAAGTGGATGTAATAGACATCTACAGAACTCTCCACGCCAAATCAACAGAATGCACATTTTTCTTAGTGCCACATGGCACCTATTCCAAAATCGACCACATAATTGGAAGTAAAACGCTCCTCGGCAAATGCAAAAGAACTGAAATCATAACAAAAAGTCTCTCAGACAACAGTGCAATCAAATTAGAACTCGGGATTAAGAAACTCACTCAAAACCACACAATTGCATGGAAATGTAACAATCTGCTCTTGAATGACTCCTGGGTAAATAATGAAATTAAAGCAGAAATCAAAAAGTCCTTTGAAACTAGTGAGAACAAGAAACAATGTACCAGAATCTCTGGGACCCAGCTAAAGCAGTGTTACAAGAGAAACTTATAGCACTAAATACCTACATCAGAAAACTAGAAAGATCTTAAATCAACACCCTAACATCAAAATTAAAAGAGCTAGAGAAGCAAAGCAAACAAATCGAAAAGCTAGCAGAAGACAAGAAATAACTAAGATCAGAGCAGAACTGAAAGAGATAAAGATAGGAAAAGCCCTTCAAAAAAATCAATGAATCGAGGAGTTGGTTTTTTGAAAAAAATATCAAAGTAGATAGACTGCTAGCTAGATTAATAAAGAAGAAAAGAGAGAAGAATCAAATAGACACAATAAAAAAATGATAAAGAAGACATCACCACTGACCCCACATACAAACTACCATCAGAGAATACTACAAACACCTCTGTGCAAATCAACTAGAAAATCTAGAAGATTTTTTCATGTGTCTGTTGGCTGTATGCATGTCTTCTTTTGAGAAATGTCTGTCCATATCCCTTGCCCACTTTTTGATGGGGTTATTTGTTTTTTTCTTGTAAATTTGTTTGAGTTCTTTGTAGGTTCTGGATATTAGCCCTTTGTCAGATGAGTAGATTGCAAAAATTTTCTCCCGTTCTGTAGGTTGCCTGTTCACTCTGATGATAGTTTCTTTTGCTGTGCAGAAGCTCTTTAGTTTAATTAGATCCCATTTGTCAATTTTGGCTTTTGTTGCCATTGCTTTTGGTGTTTTAGACATGAAGTCCTTGCCCATGCCTATGTCCTGAATGGTATTACCTAGGATTTCTTCTAGGGTTTTTATGGTATTAGGTCTAACATTTAAGTCTCTAATGCATCTTGAATTAATTTTCGTATAAGGAGTAAGGAAAGGATCCAGTTTCAGCTTTCTAATTATGGCTAGCCAATTTTCCCAGCACCATTTATTAAATAGGGAATCCTTTCCCCATTTCTTGTTTCTCTCAGGTCTGTCAAAGATCAGATGGCTGTAGATGTGTGGTATTATTTCTGAGGACTCTGTTCTGTTCCATTAGTCTATATCTCTGTTTTGGTACCAGTACCATGCTGTTTTGGTTACTGTAGCCTTGTCGTATAGTTTGAAGTCAGGTAGCGTGATGCCTCCAGCTTTGTTCTTTTGACTTAGGATTGTCTTGGCAATGCGGGCTCTTTTTTGGTTCTATATGAACTTTAAAGTAGTTTTTTTCCAATTCTGTGAAGAAACTCATTGGTAGCTTGATGGGGATGGCATTGAATCTATAAATTACCTTGGGCAGTGTGGCCATTTTCACGATATTGATTCTTCCTATCCATGAACATGGTATGTTCTTCCATTTGTTTGTGTCCTCTTTTATTTCACTGAGCAGTCATTTGTAGTTCTCCTTGAAGAGGTCCTTTACATCCCTTGTAAGTTGGATTCCTAGGTATTTTATTCTCTTTGAAGCAATTGTGAATGGAAGTTCATTCATGATTTGGCTCTCTGTTTGTCTGTTACCGGTGTATAAGAATGCTTGTGATTTTTGCACATTAATTTTGTATCCTGAGACTGCTGAAGTTGCTTATCAGCTTAGGGAGATTTTGGGCTGAGATGATGGGGTTTTCTAAATATACAATCATGTCATCTGCAAAAAGGGACAATTTGACTTCTACTTTTCCTAACTGAATACCCTTGATTTCTTTCTCTTGCCTGATTGCCATCAGAGAAATGCAAATCAAAACCACAATGAGATACCATCTCACACCAGCTAGAATGACAATCATTAAAAAGTCAGGAAACAACAGGTGCTGGAGAGGATGTGGAGAAATAGGAACACTTTTACACTGTTGGTGGGATTGTAAACTGGTTCAACCATTGTGGAAAACAGTATGACGATTCCTCAAGGATCTAGAACTAGAAGTACCATATGACCCAGCCATCCCATTACTGGGTATATACCCAAAGGATTATAAATCATGCTGCTATAAAGACACATGCACACGTATGTTCATTGTGGCACTATTCACAATAGCAAAGACTTAGAATCAACCCAAATGTCCATCAGTGACAGACTGGATTAAGAAAATGTGGCACATATACACCATGGAATACTATGTAGCCATAAAAAAGGATGAGTTTGTGTCCTTTGTAGGGACATGGATGCAGCTGGAAACCATCATTCTCAGCAAACTATCACAAGAACAGAAAACCAAACACCGCATGTTCTCACTCATAGGTGGGAACTGAACAATGAGATCACTTGGACTTGGGAAGGGGAACATCACACACCGGAGCCTATTATGGGGAGGGGGGAGGCGGGAGGGATTGCATTGGGAGTTATACCTGATGTAAATGACGAGTTGATGGGTGCTGACGAGTTGATGGGTGCAGCACACCAACATGGTACAAGTATACATATGTAACAAACCTGCACGTTATGCACATGTACCCTAGAACTTAAAGTATAATAATAATAAAAAATGTAAAAATTTAAAAAAAAGAAAGAAAAGAAAATCTAGAAGAAATGGATAAATTCCTGGACACATACACCCTCCCAAGACTAAGCCGGGAAGAAGTTGAATCCCTGAATAGACCAATAATAAGCTCTGAAGTTGAGGCAGTGATTAATAGCCTACCAACCAAAAAAAACCCCAGAACCAGATGGATTCACAGTCAAATTCTACCAAGGTACAAAGAGGAGCTAGTACTATTCCTTCTGAAACTATCCCAAACAATTGAAAAGGAGGGACTCCTTGCTAACACATTTCATGAAGCCAGCATCATCCTGATACCAAAACCTGGCAAAAACACAACAAAAAAAGAAAGCTTCAGGCCAATATCCCTGGTGAACATCAATGCAGAAATCCTCAACAACATACTGGCAAACTGAATCCAACAGCACATCAAAAAGTTTATCCACCATGATCAAGTCGGCTTCATCCTTGGGATGCAAAGCTGGTTCAACTTACACAAATCAATAAACATAATCCATGACATAAACAGAACCACTGACAAAAACCACATGATTATCTCAATAGATGCAGAAAAAGGCTTTGATAAAATTTAACATCCTTTCATGTTAAAAACTCTCAACAAATTAGGTATTAATGGAACATATCTCAAAACAATAAGAACCATTTATGACAAACCCACAGCCAATATCATACTGAATGGGCAAAAGCTGGAAGCATTCTTTTTGAAAACCAGCACAAGAAAAGGACGCCCCCTCTCAATACTCCTATTCAACATAGGATTGGAAATTCTGACCAGGGCAATCAGGCAAGAGAAAGAAATAAAGTGTATTCAAATAGGAAGAGAGGAAGTTAAGTTGTCTCTGTTTGCAGACGACATGATTGAGAATTTAGAAAACCCCATTATCTCAGCCCAATATACAAAATCACAAGTATTCCTATACACCAACGATAGACAAGCAGACAGCCAAATCATGAATGAACTCCCATTAACAATTCCCATTCCCATTCACAATTGCTACAAAGAGAATAAAATACCTAGGAATACAGCTAACAAGGGATGTAAAAGACCTCTTCAAGGAGAACTGACAACACTGCTCAAGGAAATAAGAGAGAACACAAACAAATGGAAAAATATTCCATCCTCCTTGATAGAAAGAATCAATATCATGAAAATGGCCATACTACCCAAAGTAATTTATAGATTCAATGCTACGCCCGTCAAACTACCATTGACATTATTCACAGAACTAGAAAAAAGTACTTTAAATTTCATATGGAACCAAAAAAGAGCCTGTATAGTCAAGGCAATCCTAAGCAAAAAGAACAAAGCTGGAGGCATCATGCTACCTGACTTCAAACTATACTACAAGGCCACAGTAACCAAAACAGCATGGTTCTGGTACCAAAACAGACATATAGACCAATGGAACAGAACAGATACCTCACACATCTACAACCATCTGATCTTTGACAAACCTGACAAAAACAAGCAATAGGTAAATGATTCCCTGTTTAATAAATGGTGGGAGGAAAATGGCTAGGCATACGCAGAAAATTGAAACTGGGCCCTTCCTTACACCTTATACAAAAATTAACTCAAGATGAATTAAAGACTTAAATGTAAAACCCAAAACCATAAAAGCCCTAGAAGAAAACCTAGGCAATACCATTCAGGACATAGGCATAGGCAAAGACTACATGATGAAAACACCAAAAGCAATTACAACAAAAGCCAAAATTGACAAATGGGATCTAATTAAACTAAAGAGCTTCTGCGCAGCAAAAGAAACTATCATCAGAGTGAATAAGCAACCTACAGAATGGAAGAAAATTTTTGCAATCTACCCATCTGACAAATTCTCATATCCAGAATCTACAAGGAACTTAAACAAATTCACAGGAAAAAAACAACCTCTTCAAAAAAGTGGGCAAAGGATATGAACAGACACTTCTCAAAAGAAGACATTTATGTGGCCAATAAACATATGAAAAAAAGTTCAACATCACTGATTAGAGAAATGCAAATCAAAACCACAGTGAGATACCATCTCACGCCAGTCAGAATAGTGATTATTAAAAAGTCAAGAAACAATAGATGCTGGCAAGGCTGTGGAGAAAAGGATGCTTTTACACTGTTGGTGGGAATGTAAATTAGTTCAACTATTGTAGATGACAGTGTGGCAATTCCTCCGGGATTTAGAGCCAGAACTACCATTTGATCCAGCAGCCCCATTACTGGGTATATACCTAAAGGATTATAAATCATTCTACTATAAAGACACCTTCACACATATGTTTATTGCAGCACTATTTACAATAACAAAGACAAGGAACCAATCCAAATGCCCAACAATGATACACTAGATAAAGAAAATGTGATATATACGTACAACATGGAATACTATGCAGCCTTAAAAAGGAATGAGATCATGTCCTTTACAGGGACATGGATGAAGCTGGAAACCATCATCCTCAGCAAACTAACACAGGAACAGAAAACCAAATACCACATGTTCTCACTTATAAGTGGGAACTGAACAATGAGAACACATGGACACAGAGAGGGGAACAACACATACCAGGGCCAGTCGGGGTGGGGGACAAGGGGAGGAAGAGTATTAGGACAAATAGCTAATAGATGATAATTTCACACATGCAGCAAACCACCATGGCACACGTATACCTATGTAACAAACCTACACATTCTGTACTTGTACACCAGTACTTAAAGTAAAATAATAATAATAATAAGCCTCTATGATCTGTTGCACACAAGAAACGTGCTTCACCTACAAAGACACACATAGACTGAAAGTAAAGAGATGTAAAAAGATATTCCATGTCAATGGAAACCAAAAAAGAGTAATGGTAGTTATACCTACATCAGACAAAATAGATTTTGAGACAAAAACCATAAGAGACAAAGAATGTCATTATATGATTACTAAGGGGTCAATCAGCAAGAGGATGTAACAACTATAGGAATACCCAGATATATAAAATAAGTATTATTAGAGCTAGAGGAAGAGATAGACCCCAATACAATAATTCCTGGAGATGTCAACACCTCAATTTCAGATCTTTCAGACAGAAAATCAACAAAGAAAAATTGAACTTAATCTGCATTACAGACCAAGTGAACCTAGTACATATTTACAGAACATTTCATCTCATGGCTACCGAACGCACATTCTTCTCAGTAGATGGATCATTCTCAAGGATAACCATACGCTAGGTCACAGTACAAGTCTTAAAACATTCAAGAAATTGAAATAACATCAAGTATATTCTCTTTCCTAACCTAAGAATAAAACTAGGAATCAATACCAAGAGGAATTCTGAAAACTATAAAAACACATTGAAATTAAATAATATGCTTCTGAATGACCAGTGGGTCAATAAAGAAATTAAGAAGAAAATTGACAAATTTCTTGAAACAAATGATAATGGAAACACGCCATACCAAACCCTATGGGATATAGCAAAAGCAGTACTAAAAAGGAAATTTATAGTCATAGGTGTCTACATCAAAAAAGAAAAGAGTGGGGCAGTGGCACATGCCTGCAGTCCCAGTACTTTGGGAGGCCAAGGCAGGCATATTGCTCAAACTCAGGAGTTCGAGACCAGCCTGAGTAGCATGGTAAAATCCTGTCTGTACAAATACAAAACAATTAGCCAAGCACAGAGGTGCACACCTGTAGTCCCAGCTACTCAGGAGACTGAGGTGGGAGGATTGCTTGAACCTGGGAGGTCAAGGCTCCAGTAAGCCAAGATCATGCCACTGCACTCCAGCCTGGGCAACAAAATGAGAACTTGGCTCAATAAAAATAAAAAATAAAAAAATAAAAACTTCAATAAATAACCTAATGATGCATTTAGTAGGAAAAAAAGATATAATAAACATCAAAGCAGGAATAAACAAAATTGGAACAAAGAAAACAATACAAAAAATCAACAAAATAAAAAGTTGGTTTTTTGGAAATATAAAAAAATTGACAAACCTTTAGCCAGACTAAGAAAGAAGAGAGAAGACCCATATACATAAAATCAGAGATAAAAAAGGAGACATTGCAAACAATACCACAGAAACTCAAAGGATCATTAATAGCTACTATGAGCAGCTATATTCCAATAAATTGAAAAATCCAGAATAAACAAATTCCTAGGCACATACAACCTATCCAGATTGAACCATAGGCTGGGTATGGTGACTCATGCCTCTAATTGCAGCACTTTGGGAGATCAAAACAGGCAGATTGCTTGAGCCCAGAAGTATGAGACCAGCCAGAGCAACATGGCAAAACCCCATACAAAAATTAGCCAGGTATGGCGGCATGTGTTTGTAGTCCCAGCTACTTGGGAGGCTGAGGCGGGAGGACCACCTGTGTCCAGGAGGACAAGGCTACAGGGAGCTGTGATCACACCGTTGTACTCCAGCCTGGGCAATAGAGTGAGATCCTGTCTCAAAAAAACAAAAAGAAATTTTTTAAAAAGATTGAACAATGAAGAAATCCAAAACCTGAACAAACCAATAACAAGAAACAAGATGAAAGTCATAATAAAAGGTCTCTCAGCAAAGAAAAGTCTGAGGCCCAATGGCTTCACTGTTGAATTCTACTAAGCCTTTAAAGAACTAATACCAACCCCACTCAAACTATTCCAAAACAATAGAGGAGAGGATACTTCCAAACTCATTCTACAAAGTCAGTATTACCTTGATATCAAAACGAGACAAAGACACATCAAAAAAAGAAAACTACAGGACAATTTCCCTAATGGATGTTGATCCAAAAATCCTCAACAAAATACGAGTGAAGTAAATGCAACAGTACATTAAAAAGATCATTAATTATGACCAAGTGGGATTTATCCCAGGGTTGCAAGGATGGCCGAACATACGCAAATCAATCAATGTGATACATCAATCATATCAACAGAATGGGGGACAAAAACCATGTGACAATCTCAACTGATGCTGAAAAAGAAATTTGGATATTTTAACAATATTGATTCTCCCAATCCATGAACATGGAATATTGTTCCATTTTTATGTCCTCTTTAATTTCTTTCATCAATATTTTATAGTTTCATTGTAGAGATCTTTCACTTCTTTGATTAAATTCATTCCTAGGTATTTTATTGTATTTGTTGCTATTATAAATGAGATTACCTTTGTGATTTCTTTTTCAGATTGTTCATTATTCACAGATAGAAATGCCACTGACTTTGTATCCTGCAACTTTACTTAATTTGTTTGTCAGTTCTATTAGTTTTTCTGTGGAGTCTTTAGGTTTTTCCAAATATAAGATCATATGATCTGCAAACAAGAATAATTTGGCTTCTTTCTTTCCAATTTTGATGCCCTTAATTTCTTTCTCTTATCTCATTGCTCTATCTAGGACTTCCAATACTATGTTGAGTAACAGTGGTGACAGTGGTCATCCTTGTCAAGTTCCAGATCTTAGAGAAAAGCCTTTCAGTTTTTTCCCCATTTGGTATGGTGCTAGCTGTGGATGTGTCAAATATGGCTTTTAATATGTTGAGGTATGTTGCTTCTATACCCATATTGTTAAAATATCCATGCTACCTAAAGCAATCTACAGATTCAGTGCAATCCCTATCAAAATATCAATGAAATTCTTTAAAGAAATAGAAAAAGCAACCCTAAAATTTATGTGGAACCACAGAAGACCCAGAATAGCCAAAGGTATCCTAAGCAAAAAGAAAAAAATTGGAGGAATCACATTACCTGACTTCAAATTACACTACAGAGCTATGGTAAGTAAAACAGCATGGTACTGGCATAAAAACTGACACATAGACCAAGAGAACAGAATAAAGAACTCAAAAGTAAATCCACACAGCTACAGTTAACTCATTTTTGAAAAAGTTTCCAGGAACATACACAATAAACAGATATTTATTAAAGGATATTCTCTTCAATAAATACTTCTGGAAAAACTGAATATCCATATGCAGAAGAATGAAACTAGACCGCTATCTCTCGTCATATACAAAAATCAAATCTAAATTGATTAAAGACATAATTCTGAGACCTCAAACTATGAAACTACTACAGGAAAACTTTGGGGAGGCCAGGAGCAGTGGCTCACACCTATAATCTCAGCACTTCAGGAGGCTAAGGTGGGAAGA
The DNA here is from genome assembly GCF_003255815.1 of Theropithecus gelada. NCBI lineage: Eukaryota > Metazoa > Chordata > Mammalia > Primates > Cercopithecidae > Theropithecus > Theropithecus gelada. The sequence continues at coordinate 116,491,895 of NC_037668.1, forward strand.
TCACCTAAGGTCAGTCAGGAGTTCAAGACCCACCTGGCCAACATACTGAAACCCCATCTCTACTAAAAATACAAAAATTAGCCAGGTGTGGTGGCGGATGCCTGTAATCTCAGTTACTCAGGAGACTGAAGAGGGAGAATTGCTTGAATCCAGGAGGTGGAGGCTCCAGTGCCGAGATCGAGCCATTGCATTCCAGCCTGGGTGACAGAGTGAGACTCCGTCTCAGAAAAAAAAAAGAAAAAGAAAAAAAAAGAAATGAAAAGAAAAAGAAAACATTGGAGAAACTCTCTAGGACATTACAGTGGGCAAAGATTTCTTGAGTAATACCCCACAAGCACCAGCAAACAAAGCAAAAATGAATAAATGGGATCACACCAAGTTAGAAAGCTTCTGCACAACAAAGGCAACAATCAGCAAAGTGAAAAGACAACCCACAGAATGGGAAAAAATATTTGCAAACTACTCATCTGACAAGGGATTAATAACCAGAGTATATAAGGAGCTCATACAACTCTATAAGAAAAAAAATTGAATAATTCAATTAAAAAATTGGCACAAGATCTGAATAGGCATTTCCCAAAAGAAGACATAAAAATGGCAAGCAGGTTTGTGAAAAGGTGATCAATGTCATTGATCACCAGAGAAATGCAAATCAAAACTACAATGAAATAACATTTCACTTCAGTTAAATTTGTGGATATCCAAAAGTAAAGCAATAATGAATGCTGGCAAAGATATGAAAAAAGAGAACCCCTGTACACTGTTGTTGGGAATGTAAATTAATACAACCACTATAACAAACAGTTTGGAGATTCCTCAGAAAACTGAAAATAGGCTACCATATAATCCAGCAATATCACTACTAGGTATATACCCAAAAGACAGAAAATCAGTATATCAAAAAGATATCTGCACTCCCACATTTATTGCAGCACTATTCACAACAGCCAAGATTTGGAAGCAACCTAATTGTCCATCAACAAATGAGAGGACAAAGAAACGTGATACATATACACAATGGAGTACTATTCAGCCATGAAAAACAATGAGATCCTGTCATTTGCAACAACATGGATGGAACTGAAGATCATTATGTTAAGTGAAAGAAGCACTTAAGTGGAGATGGTTAATGGGTACAAAAATAGAAAGAATGAATAAGAACTAGTATTAGATAGCACAACAGGGTGACTATAGTCAATAATAATTTAATTGTACATTTTAAAGTAACTAAAAAAGTCTAATCGGATTGTTGTTAACACAAAGGATAAATGCTTAAGGTGATGGATAACTCATTTACTCTGATGTGATTATAACACATTGTATGCCTGTATCAAAATATCTCATGTACCCTATAAATATATATACCTACTATGTATCCATGAAAATTAAAAATTATAAAAGATAATAGATGTAAACGTACTTTATAAAATATGAGGTATTCTACAACAAAAGACCTTATTATTGTCAACCGTGTCATGTAGTTAATTAGATGGTTAGTTTCAACACCCAAGCAAAAGCATAATTGCATAATTCATATTTTGACCAAATAAATAAAGAAAACAAGCTCATTAAAAGACATTTTTAGATATATTCTCTGAACCCCAATTGCAACTGCAAGTTCTCTCATTCTAAAACCAGCTGCTTCTTCAAGCTGATTAAAACACAATGAAATATAACTAAGTATTCCAGCCATACCCTTGTATTATGTATGCTTTACGTACAATGTCATGTTATGTCATTCCATTGTATCATAATTTGGGGACAAAAGCTGTAAAGTATATCTATATAAAATCAGTTCATCTTCTTCACACAAATGACCATTTTCAGGAGGATTCCATTTTTTTCGTGATTAAGAAACAGAAACCTCTAAGATACTTTTGACACATGCAAAAGTAATAGAAACAATAGAGGGAACACTGAAATTAGGCAGCCTATGGTCTATCAACCAAAAAAGGAGCATGGAACAACTTAAATAATAATAGTAATAATAATGTCAACTCTTTACTGAGCATATACCATGAGCCAGACATTTGTGTTAAATTGTTTGCTTGTACTGCCTCTTTGATTCTTCACAACCATCCTATCAGGAAAGTATTTAATTATCAGCCCAATTCTATAAATAATGAAGTCACAAGAAAAGGAGTTAAGTAAGTTGCCAGGGTCACGAAGCTAATAAGAAACAAAGGAATTATTAGAATTCAATTCTGCCAGACTCCAGAGCCCATGGACTCACTTACACTTACTTGGTTGCCACCATTTATTGTAAGAAACACCATCTCCAGCTGCCATCCCTCCATACATATGAATTAATCTAAATATGCAGAGTTTATTTGTCACCAAATTAATATTATATGTGGAAAAATCTCACTTTCTTTCAAGTTCCATCTATTCAATTATTCAGAATACATATAGATAGATCATTTATAACCACTTAACTCTCTCTAGGTTACTTGTATAGAACTACTGAATCCAGCAGGAAGTTTTTAAAGCTAAAATGTTTAAATTCTTCTTCTAATGGGGAAAATGGCATTTCAGTATTTTTCATGTGACAAATGCTTCACATACTTTATCTCACTTAATTCTCAAACACAGTAAAGTAGGTATTAATACCTCAATTTGCTTATGATTAAGCTGAAGTTCAAGCCCAGGATCACACTATAAGAGGCAGAACCATCATTTGAACCCACGCCCTAACTAGGCTCCAAAACCCACTCCCTAACTAGGCCACCCTGCTTAAACTAAGAATTAAATGTGGGAAAATAGACAAATACAGCGAGATTATATGTGCTTGCCATATGCAATACCAATGCAATGTACAACACAGACAAGAGAAACACAGAAAATACAATTTCAAGATCAATGGAAAAGATGGATATCTTTCTTGGTGCTTCTTTCTTAGTCCTTCAAAAAATATTTCACAATACTAAACTAGGGTCAAAGGGGCCTCATAAAAGCAGTGAAAGAGGGTTCTTTGTTCTTCAGTTCCTCATACAATGGTATGAGTCACTATTTCCTTTTGAAATGCAGGAAATATCCCCATCTTGTGGGATTTTAGGGTATTGCTGTAACAGACCATTTTGACCATATTGCATTTTTGCAACCACAGGCTGTATTGCTTAATAGAAGAGTCCATTATATATGTTCTGGTTGTTTCAAAGCCAGATAACAAAGGATTTACATTATATAAATGTGGAGATGTTCCATCACGTTTGCATTTCTGAATAAGAAGAGAATTTCATCCTACCACACCCCTATATGCAACATATTTCTTAAGGACAAGAACCAACACATGAACCAGGTAGTGTTGGTTAATACTGAGTGTCAACTTGATTGGATTGAAGGATGCAAAGTATTGATCCTGGGTGTGTTTGTGAGGCTATTGCCAAAGGAGATTAACATTTGAGTCAGTGAGCTGGGGAAGGCAGACCCACCCTTAATCTGGGTGGGCACAATCTAATAAGCTGCCAGTAAATATCAAGTAGGCAGAAAAACGTGAAAAGGCAAGACTGGCCTAGGCTCCCAGTCTACATCTTTCTCCTGTGCTGGATTCTTCCTGCCCTTGAACATCAGAATCCAAGTTCTTCAGATTTGGAACTTGGACTGGTTTAATTGCTCCTCAGCTTGCAGATGGCTTATTGTGGGATTGTGGAAACTTGTGATTGTGTGAGTTAACACTACTTAATAAACTCCCCTTCACACATATATATATATGAGTTTATAATATAATAGGACAGTAGATAAGACTATAAGGAGATAAGACTATAAGGAGACTATAAGGAGATAAGATATAAGGATATATATATCCTATTAGTTCTGTCCCTGTAGAGAATCCTGAACAATATAGGTTTTGGTACCAGCAGTGGTTCTAGAGGAACAGAATATTAAGGATGGAGTTCTTTAGTTGATTTTGGGGTTTCTGGAGTTGGCTGCTTAATATGATTACACCCAAAAATGCTAAGGACTCTACTTCTAATAGAGAACACTGATAGACCTTGGCATGAACTGTTTAGAGAGGTATCCAAAATAAATGCACTTGACACTCCTGATTCACTGCTTGTGAGAGGCAAGGAGTTTAGTGACTCTATACACAATAACTTTGACCATATATGGAGAACCAAGGAACATAATGAAGCTGGTTTGTTGTTCCTAAATTCACTGGACAAAGTGATGAAATAAAATAATGAACTTAGGGATTCAGAGATTCTAACTTCCAACTTCAGAAGCAGATACTAAGCCTCAAATATTCTAAGATTGTCCTGAGTCAGAGTGTCGTCTCCTGTAGAGAAAGAGCTGAAACTGTGGAAAATCAGACCCAAGCTCTTATCATGTGAGTGGCTGACCTGCAATGAAAGGTGCATGCACAGCCTCACCAGGTGTCTACTGTTAAAGTGAGGGTATTGATTGGAAAAGAATGGGATCTTGCTACTTAGAATAGGGATGTGTGGGAGGACCCTGATGAAGCTGGGGACACTGAGCTTGTAAACTCTGATGAACCTTCCTTTCCAGAAGAAACAGCTTCTTCATCCCCAGTAGTGGCAAAATCCCCTCCTCAACCCACACTGCCTTCAGCCTTTCCACCTTTGTTTGAGGAGATAAACCCTCTTCTGCCTGAGGCAATAGTGATGGCCTACCCTGAGGCAGTTGCCAGGCAAGATAATGTTAATTCTCCTCAGAAGCCACCCCCAACGCCTCTGTTTGCTTCTAGACCTATAACTAGACTAAAGTCCCAGCGGGCCCCTACAGATGAGGTTGAGAGTGTGACCCATGAGGAGGTGTACTACACTCAAAAAGAACTGCTTGATTTTTCTAATTTATATAAACAAAAATCTGGAAAGCAAGCATGAGAATGGATATTAAAGGTGTAGGATAATGGTAAAAGGAACATAAAGTAGGAGCAGGCTGAATGTATTGATTTGGGCCCACTAAATAGGGATTTTGCATTTAATGTTGCAGCTCAGGGAGTTAAAAAAAGTTCTGATAGTTTATTTGCTTGGTTAGCTAAAATATGGATTAAAAGATGGCCCACTGTGAGCAAGCTGGAAATGCCTGATCTCCACTGGGTTAGTGTAGAGGAAGGGATCCAAAGGCTTAGGGAAATTGGGATGGTGGAGTGGCTTAGTCACTTTAGACCTACTCATCCCAGATGGGAGGGTCCAGAAGATAAACCCTTGACCAATGCTTTGTGAAATAGATCTATGAGGGCAGCACCTACAATTTTGAAAGTTGTGTAATTGCTTTTCTCTGCATATCAGATCTAACAGTGGGAACCACAGTCACTCAACTACAAAATTTAAATACAATGGGAATAATCGGACCCCAAGGTGGCAGGGGCCAAGTGGCAGTACTCAATCATCAAAGGCAAGGTGAGTGTAGCTACCAATAATGGACAGCAGAGGCAAAGTGGTAATCAGAATAGCTTGAATCATGTAGAGCTCTGGCATTGGCTAATTAATCACGGTGTTCCTAGAAGTGAAACTGATAGGAAGCCTACTGCATTCCTGCTTAATTTATATAAGCAGAAAATTTCCAGGTTGAATGGATAAAAGACTAATTTGAATTATAAAAACAGAGAGTCATGGCCCCTCAATCCATTTCCAGACTTGAGCCAGTTTACAGACCCAGAGCCCCTTGAATGAAAGGGAGGCCGGGTCCCCTTAAGGAAGGACTCCACTACACTAATGACAATTTATGCCATTAATCTTTCTCCTATCCTTCCCCAAGGAGACCTCTGGCCTTTTACCAGGGTAACTGTGCATTGGGGAAAGGGAAATGATCAGACATTTCTGAGACTACTGGACACTGGCTCTGAGCTGACGTTGATTCCAGGAGACCCAAAACGTCATTGTGGTCCACCAGTTAAAGAAGGGGCTTATGGAGGTCAGGTAATTAATGGAGTTTTAGCTCAGGTCTGACTTACAATGGGTCCAGTAGGTCCCCAGACTCATCCTATAGTCATTTCTCCAGTGCCAGAATGCATAATTGGCATAGATGTACTTAGCAGATGGCAGAACCCCCACGTTGGCTTCCTGACTGGTAAAGTGAGGGCTATCATGGTGGGAATGGCCAAATGAAAGCCATTAGAGCTTCCTCTACCTAGAAGAATAGTAAATCAAAAACAATATTGCATCCCTGGAGAGAAGGCAGAGATTCGTGCCACCATCGAGGACTTAAAAGACACAGGGGTGGTAATTCCCACCACATCCCCATTCAACTCTCCTATTTGGCCTGTGCAGAAGATAGATGGATCTTGGAGAATGACAGTGGATTATCACAAGCTTAACCAAGCAGTGACTTCAATTGCAGCTGCTGTACCAGATGTGGTTTCATTGCTTGAGCAGATTAACATATCTCCTGGTACCTGGTATGCAGCCAACTTGGCAAATGCATTTCTCCATTCCTAGAAGCAATTTGCCTTCAGCTAGCAAGGCCAGCAATATACCTTTACTGTCCTACCTCAGAGGTATATCAACTCTCCGGCTTTGCGTCATAATCTTATTCAGAGAGACCTTGATAGCTTTTCACTTCCACACTGGTCCATTACATTGATGACATTATGCTGATTGGATCCAGTGAGCAAGAACTAGCAAAGACACTGAACTTATTGGTGAGACATTTGCATGCCAGAGGATGGGAAATAAATCCAACTAAAATTCAGGGACCTTGTACCTCAGTAAAATTTCCAGGGTTCCACTGGTGTGGGTCCTGTCGAGATATTCCTTCTAAGGTGAAGGATAAGTTGCTGCATTTGGTCCTTCTTATAACCAAGTAAGAAGTACAATGCCTAGTGGACCTATTTGGATTTTGCAGGCAACACACTCCTGATTGGGGTGTGTTACTCCCATTTATCAAGTGACCCCAAAAGCTGCCAGTTTTGAGTGGGGCCCAAAACAGGAGAAGGCTCTGCAACAGGTCCAGGCTGCTGTGCAAGCTGCTCTGCCACTTGGACCATGTGACCCAGCAGATCCAATGGTGCTTGAGGTGTCAGTGGCAGATAGAGATGCTGTATGGAGCAGGGCCCCATAGATGAATCACAACAGATACTTCTAAGATTTTGGAGCAAGGCCCTGCCAGCTTCTGCAGATAATTACTCTCTTTGAGAGACAGCTCTTGGCCTATTACTGGGCTTTGGTGAAAACTGAATGTTTGACTATGGGTCATCAAGTCGCCATGTGAGCTGAACTGCCTATCATCAAATGGGTGCTATCTGACCCATCTAGCCATAAAGTGGGTCGTGCACAGCAGCATTCCATCATCAGATGGAAGTGGTATATGCGTGACTAGGCTAGAGCAGGTCCCGAAGGCACAAGTAAGTTACATGAGGAAGTGGCTCAAATGCCCATGATCTCCACTCCTGCCACCTGCCTTCTGTCCCCTAACCTGCAATGATGGCCTCATGGGGAGTTCCCTATGATCAGTTGACAGAAGAAGAGAAGACTAGGACCTGGTTCACAGATGGTTCTGCACGATATGCAGTCAACACCCAATACAGCACTACAACCCCTCTCTAGGACATCCTTGAAAAACAGCGTGAAAGGAAAGCTTCCCAGTGGGCAGAACTTCGAGCAGTGCATATGCTTGTGCACTTTGCATGGAAGGAGAAATGGTCAGATGTGCAATTACATACTGATTCATGGGCTATAGCCAATGGTTTAGCTGAATGGTCAGGAACTTGGAGGCAGCATGATTGGAAAATTGGTGGGGAAGAGGTAGGTGGATGGACCTCTCTGAGTGTTCAAAAACTGTGAAGATATTTGAATCCCACGTGACTGCTCGCCAATGGGTGACTTCAACAGAGAAGGATTTTAATAGTCAAGTGGCTAGGATGACCCATTCTGTGGACACCACTCAGCCACTTTCCCCAGCCATCCCTGTCATCACCCAATGGGCCCACGAAATAAGTGGCCACAGTGGCAGTGATAGAGGTTAAGCATGGGCTCAGCAACATGGACTTCCACTTACCAAGGCTGACCTGGCTACAGCCACTGCTGAGTGCCCAATTTGCCAGCAGCAGAGACCAACACTGAGCCTTCCATATGGCACCATTCCTAGGGGGATCAACCTGGTGGCAGGTTGATTATATTGGGCCTCTTTCATCATGTAAAGGGCTGAGGTTTGTCCTCAATGGAATAGACACTCCAGATATGAGTTTGCCTATCCTACATGCAGTGCTCCTGCCAAGAGTACCATCTACGAATTCATGGAATGCCTTACCCACCCATCATGGTATTCCACACAGCACACACAGCATTGCCTCTGACCAAGGCACTCACTGTACAGCTAAAGAAGTGGAGCAGTGGGCTCATGCTCATGGGATTCATTGGTCTTACCATGTTCCCCATCATCCTGAAGCAGCTGGATTGACAGAACTGTGGAATGGCCTTTTGAAGTAACAATTACAATGCCAAATAGGTGACAATACTTTGCAGGGCTGGGGCAAAGTTCTCCAGAAGGCCATGTATCTTCTGAATCAGCATCCAATATACGGTACTGTTTCTCCCATAGCCAGATTCACAGATCCAGGAATCAAGGGGCGGAAGTGGTACCATTCACCATTACCCCTAGTGATCCACTAGTAAAATTTTTGCTTCCTGTTCCTGTGACATCACATTCTGCTGGCCTAAAGATCTTAGTTCCAGAGGGAGGAATGCTGCCACCAGGAGACACAACAACGAATCCATGAAACTGGAAGTTAAGATTGCCACCTCGACATTTTGTGCTCCTCCTACCTTTAAGTCAACAGGCTAAGAAGGGAGTTACAGTGTTGGCTGAGATGCCTGACCCCGACTATCAAGATGAAATCAGTCTACTACTCCACAACGGAGCTAAGGAAGAGCATGCATGGAACATAGGAGATCCATCAGGGCATCTCTTAGCATTACTATGCCCTGTGATTAAAGTCAGTGGGAAACTATAACAGCCCAATCCAGGCAGTACAACAAATGACCCAGATCCTTCAGGAATGAAGATTTGGGTCACTCCACCAGGAACAAAACCACAACCCGCTGAGGTGCTTGCTGAAGGCAAAGGGAATACAAAATGGGTAGTAGAAGTTAGTCATCAATACCAGCTACGACCATGTCACCAGCTGCAGAAACGAGGGCATTGTCATGAGTATTTCCATGTTTGTGCATGTATACACTTGTACTAAGAAAATATCTTCATTTTATTTCCTTTTTCCTTTATCATGTGACATAAAATTTATTGACTTCATATCAGTATTTAAGTATTGTTAAATTTATGACTAGCATTTGGGTTGGGAATTAGTGTGTTTCCAGTTGTACAAAGGATAGTTGTATTACGTTAGGTGTAATTATGACCTTATTATTGTCCTTATTTGAAGATTATGTATGATCTCAGGAGATGTGCATGGGTTCAAGTTGACAAAAGGCGGACTTGTGATGGTTAATACTGAGAGTCAACTTGATTAGATTGAAGGATACAAAGTATTGATCCTGGGTGTGTCTGTGAGGGTGTTGCCAAAGGAGATTAACATTTGATTCAGTGAGCTGGGGAAGGCAGATCCACCCTTAATTTGTGGACACCATCTAATCAACTGCCAGCAAATATAAAGCAGGCAGCAAAACACGAAAAGCAAGACTGGCCTAGCCTCCCTGACTAAATCTTTCTCCCGTGCTGGATGCTTCCTGCCCTCGAACATCAGGCGCCAAGTTCTTCAGTTTTGGGACTGATTTCATTGCTCATCAGCTTGCAGATGGTCTATTGTAGGATTGTGGGACCTTGTGATCATGTGAGTTAATACTATTTAATAAATTCCTCTTCATACATATGTGTGTATGTGTGTGTGTGTGTGTGTGTGCATATATATATATATATAGAGAGAGAGAGAGAGAGAGAGTTCTGTCCCTTTAGAGAACGCTGACCAATACAGAGGTCTTACCCATCTGCAGCACCTAGCACAGCACCTGACACATAGTAGATGCTACATTTAATGAGCCAGTTAAAAAGCTTTAATAATATAAATTTGTATTGAATCATATATCCAAGTAATAAGTGGTTGAGCATGGCAGAACAATATTTTATCAACTCCAAAATTTAAAGAATCTTTAAAACATTTTGTATCCAGCTAACCTGAATTTTAAATTTTAAAAAACACTAAAGTAACCATTTGTAGTAGATAAGTAATTATTCCTTTTGTGGACAAGTAGGAATAGATATAGAAAATACTCAACATTTTCTGTTGAAATTATTCTCATGAAATGAATCCAAGCTAGGATATTCCTTCCTGCTGATTCCTTAACAGAAATTTCAATAAAAAGCTCTGACTAACATTCAGGAACCCCTATAATTTCAGCATCTAGTTATGTTGGTGGTGGCCTAGGTAGCCTGGACGATATTTCAGCTTCTCACTAACTGTCTATCACACCACCATCAGATGATAGGTGCATGTCTTCTCAAAGTACTGCCACACCTTTATACCAGCTCTTTCTCATTTTTGTTAAGCATGCAAACAATTACTAAATTACTACATTATATTGGCATCATATTCTCAGCAAGTTATTTGGGGGCCCAAGTGGTATTTTGTGCTACCATATATATTTCAGCAACATGTGATTTTCCTCTTTTAGTGACTGCATAATATTTTTAAAAGATATCACAGAAGAGATCACTATGATATTATGATAGAAAAGTTTTTTGGTCAAAAGAGAAAAATCACTGCAAAAGTGAATTCAACATCTGTTGAAAACAAAACCAAAAGTAATTATGAAAATAAGGGCATTTTATATTGAAGTTATACTGGAAGCACAGTTTCACAAACTAAAAATCCTATGTCAGGCTGGGCACGGTGACTCATGCCTGTAATCCCAGCACTTTGGGAGGCTGAGGCAGGCAGAACTCCTGAGGTCAGGAGTTCGACACCAGCCTGGCCAACAAGGCGAAACCACGTCTCTACTAAAAATACAAAAAAAAAAAAAAATCAGTCAGATGTGGTGGTGAGTGCCTGTAGTCCCAGCTACTCAGGAGGCTGAGGCAGAAGAATCACTTGAACCGGGGAGGAGTAGGTTATAGTGAGCCGAGATCGTGCCACTGCACTCCAGCCTGGGTGACCGAGTGAAACTCCATCTTAAAAATAAAAAATTAAAATAAAATAAAATAAAAAATTAAAATCCTATGTCAAATGTTAACCTTACAGCCTGGACAATATGGGAAAATGCTGTATCTACTAAAAATACAAAAATTTAATGGGTGTGGTGGCACTCTCCTGTGGTCCCAGCTACTCAGGAGGCTGAGGTACTACCCGGGGAAGTACAGACTGCAGTGAGCTGTGATTGCACCACTAAACACCAGCTTGGGTGACAGAGTGTGAGCCTATCTAAAAAAAAACAAAAGTTAACCCTAAATATGCATGTCCTTCAAATTAATTGTTAACAAGTGCTCTATTAAGTAATGTCAAGTGATTGCTTTTATGCTGTTAATGTCCAAGCATGAGCACCTTGAAAGTTAAATGATGTTTTAGATCATAATTCCATTAATATGTAATAGCATTAAAATCATGGACACAAAAATGCAAGAATAGAAGTTATCATGGCCTATGCCGTACTAAATAGAACTACTAATAAATAATATTTATTTATCTTATTCTATTATGTACACTATAGAGTAAGTACATATATGTATATGAAATATACATATTGATTTAATAATAAGTGCACAACTTGAAAATATGTTGGAAATTGATTTAGGGTGTTCTCTTTTAAAAGTTTAGTATAAAATACTTTTAAAAGACTGAAGAGCTTATTGCAACAGAAGAACACTTACTGAAACATGCATTTTTAACACCAGGGCAGAGCAGACAGCCTCGATTAGGAAAGCTAGAGGATATTTCATTTGATTGCTCAAAAAGATGAAAAGGCAAGAAAGAAAAAGGATGAAACAATTTCAGATGCTTTCAATGCATTTATCAAATCAGAATGAACTGCTTTTGACTGTGGATGTAATAAGTCAGAAGGCATTCACTAAACGAAAAGGCAAGAACTTCTTTTCCACTGTGACTAATTCAACTTAATGAATTATTTTTTTAAAAAAAAACCTACATATATGAGATATAAGAAGAAAAGGGAAGATGATAGAAAGGCAAGTAACAGCTAGTACATTTTATGAGAAGACAATAGCCACAATTTTGAACCGATTAAAGTTAGAATTTCTCCCTGACCTTGAATTTGACAAAACTAAATATAAAGGCCAACCTTATAAAAGAACTTCAATTATAAGAGGTTATCTAAAGAGCACTTAAACTGGTTTTCAAGATGAAATACTAACTTAAGTTTGTATTTATTTCATAAACAACCATGTTAACCTTGCTATTTGCACTGCCAATGACATCTTCCCAAGACTATAGAATCCCTATGCCATAAATCTTTACTAGATAAGCAGCTCATTCCTTGTTTGTCAAAGTGTGGTAGGAAGTTGCACCAGGAAAATAATACAGAAATGAATCAAATGCAATACTGTATATTACAAAAATAAAATATATTACAGTACATGCCATATACTTGGTAATAATCCTTTATCCCCTAGAAACAAAACTGATATCACAGTAACCAACACTTATACATCTGAGAATGGTCTTAAGAGCTAATAAAAGACAATATGGTATTAATAATCCCTTGCATGTGTTCATTGTTTTTTAATTCACAAACCTCTCTTGCCAGGGTTCTGTCAATTGAACTTGCCCTGTGAGACAAGTAGAGCATCTGAGACTTAGAGAAGTGACCTGATTTGCCCAAGGTCATATGACTAAGAAGAGGCAAACTTAGAACTCAAGCACAGTGTAGGTTTTCCTGGACAACTGAACTATTTCTCTGAGGTTATTGCTTCTCTTCAGGGATAGGAGACATGCAAAAAGAGAATATTGCAATGACAACACTCATAAGATTTTAATTGATCTGCTTACAAATAAACAGAAAGCCACAATTCTTTCAGCATTTAAAATTTTTTCAAATGATCTTCCACAGATTTAAGGTTTTAATCAAGCAATATTAAATAGAATTTCTAATACAGTAGAAGTCTTTTTATCAAATGCCATCAGGGTCACTATTAGGTCGTTAATGGAAGAGGTCAAAGTACAAAACCTTTAAAATATAATAAATACTGTATTTTATTTTGCTTGAAAACATTAACGTATGTTTATTCACTAATTTTTTTTTTTTTTCCTTTTTAAGACAGAGTCTCACTCTGTCACTCAGGCTGGAATGTAGTGGCGCAATCTTGGCTCACTGCAGCCTCCGCCTTCCCTCCTCCTGGGTTTAAGTGATTCTCCTGCCTCAGCTTCCTGAGTAGCTGGCGATTACAGGCGTATGCCACCAAACCCGGCTAATTTTTGTATTTTTAGTAGAGATGGGGTTTCACTATGTTGGCCAAGCTGGTCTCGAACTCCTAACCTCAAGCAATCCACCTGCCTCAGCCTCCCAAAGTGCTAAGATTACAGGCGTGAGCTACCGCACCCGGCCTATTCACTAATTTTTTTTTTAATGTAGAGCCAAATACTTGTGTTTGAGAATGGGCCCAGTAACTGTTATCCTAAATGTCTGTCTTATAACAACCTATCCATAATTAATCATATACATTTTCCAGTTTCAATTTACTTCGTTTGAAGCTAGAACTTAATTAACTGAGGAGAAACTGCCTAATCTCAAAGTATCTCCCCTAAGAAAGCATATTAACAAAAAAGATAAAGATAACTTTTACAGTAAAGAAACCCAGCAGATAACCAAGTAATAACATCACCAGTAATAAGATATATCAATACCATAAACCCCTTGATATGATACACTATGAATGGCAGAATGTCACTTCTATGGTTTCCTTGTCCAAAGTGCATGGCCTCATTTCAATTATGAGAAAACATTACACAAGCCGAAATTGAGGGACATTCTGTAAGATAACTGATCAATTCTTTTTAAAGTATCCAGATCACAAAAGACAAAAATTAAGCAACAGTGACAAAATAAAGAAGATAAAGAAGAACTAGCCACTAACTAACGCACTGGGGGATCCTGGATTGGATCCTGAAACAGAAAAAAGAAATTAGCGGAAAACCTCGTGACATTTGAATAAGGTTTATTTAGCAGTATTGCACCAATGTTAATTTCCTGGTTTTGTTCATTGTACTGTGGTTACATGAGATTAACACATTGGAGGAAGCTGGCCAAGGGACATACAAGAACTCTGTATGCTATTTTTTAAATAAATTTTCTGTAAGTATAAAAGTAGTTCAAAATAAAAAGGTAAAACAACTAATAAACAAAAATTCTAGCAAAGCAATGAGACTTTAAACCAGTAATATCACCAAAATCCCAACAGGAAAAAGAGCTTATTTCCAGCAGGAATAAGCGAGCCATAAAAGAAAAAAACAAATGGCCAGTAACAAACACATAGAAAGAAGGTTCCAACTCAGTAATTAACCAAAGAAATGCAAATATAAATGACAAGATATTTGCATTTCTATTCCTTCAATGAAGAATTTGCATTTCTTCGTTTTGTTTTACGAATACTATTCAGTGGGTGTAGATATAGGGAGAAAAGCATGCAAAACCACTCAGGGGGGAGTGTAAATTGATATAAACTTATTTGGGGGAAATTTTTAAAATTTAAATGTGTATATCCTTGGGACTAGCATTTCCCCTTCTAAGAATTCATTTTGAAAACATAAATCAGTCAAGAATACAAAGGATGTTCATTGCAATGGTATTCATAATCATGAAAATTCTTAAACAACCTAAATATTTACCAGTAGGAAGAGGTTAATCATGATGTACGCACATAATTAAATATTATACAATAATTTTAAAATAGTATATAGATTAATATTCATTGACATAAATAGATATATATAATTATTATGTATAATATGGTTACAAAAGAACATTTGTAGTAAATAACAATTACAGTACAAATTATAGTATAAAATATAGTACCTATAAATACATAGAAAAATGTGGAAAAATATGTATATGTATGTGTGCATATTTTTTTCCTGATTTATTTTTATTTTCCTTTTTCCAATTTGTCTCTTCTAATTTTCTACAATTAATATGTATTACTTTTGCAACACAATTCTTTAAATTAATGCCCCACCCAAATTTTATTTCCTTCTCAGGGACCTCAGATTGTGCGAAGGTCACTATCTCCATTTACCCAAAGATTGAAAAACCACCTATGGCATATGACTGCACTTTCAGGAATTGTCACTAGATGGTACACTGTTTCTCTAGCAGATGTTCAAGACCTTTTAAGTTACCCATATGTACTTACTGCTGTGACTCTAGAGACAATAACTTAATTCAATAGTTTTTTCATGTAAAAATTATTTCACCTTCCCCCACATCACTAACAACTTAATAGCCAATTGTTCCACTGCCTAACTATAGGCACTCAAGAAATGTTTATTGGGCAGATAAGGCATAATTAAAAATAGAAGCTGGGTGCAGTGGCTCATGCCTGTAATCTCAGCAATTTGAGATACGAAAGCAGGCGGATCGCTTGAGCTCAGGAGTTCGAGACCAGCCTGGGCAATATGGTGAAATCCCGTCTCTACAAAACAAATTTAAAAATCAGTCGGGCGTGGTGGTACACGCCTGTAGTCCCAGCTACTCCAGAGGCTGAGGTGGGAAGATCACTTGTGGCCGGGAGGTCGAGGCTGCAGTGAACCGTGACTGTACCACTGTACTCCAGCCTGGGTGACACAGCAAGACCCTGTCTCAAAAATAAAATAAAAATAGAAATGGCTAAAGCATCAAAAATTGAGCAGCTTCTTCAATTATTTTGTCAACTTTCTAAACGAAGTTAAATAGGTTTGATGGGTGCCTTTTTTATACAATACTCTGCATTGTGAATCTACAAAAACAAAATGGAATCAACATTTATTGAACATACTTGAATCCCTTTTCTTATAAAGCATCTTTGAAGGAATGACATTCCAAGGAATACGATTTGGAAAATCTTGTCCTCAACACTTTTCCATCTTGTCGAATGTAATCACCTTAGTGTCAAGTCATCTAAAGTTCCAGTCTTCTTTACTCTTCATTATGGACTTCATCTTTGCTGCATTCATATTCCCCAGGACTATCAAGTCCCATGTTGGCACTTGCTATTATGTTACTAGCCGGGTGCTGAAGTCTGTCAAATGTGGACTCTCTGCACTTAAAGCACTTCTCTCTGGGTAGTGCCAGTTTCTTCACAGGTGTTGATTACATAGATTCCGTTCCTATTCACACCTGATTCCAGTCTGAACTAAACTCAGTTCAAAGCCAAGAACATGCCTACTCTCCAGCCTCTAGTTCATGTGAGACATTAAAATCTCATTTCCCTGCAATGCTTGTGAAATAGAGCTGAGTGAGTTACTATGCACTCATTAAGTCAAACTTTGAAAATGTCTCCATTATCTAAAGAAAATAAAAAGTCAACCGGATACATAGACACAGTCGTATTACACTAAGAAATGGTCTAAAGAAGCAACTATTATTATCTATTATCCAGGTACCTGTTTGTGTCTTCCACGTGACTGTGAGCCCCTTGGGAATAGGAACCACGTATAGTTCACCTCAGCTCCCCCAGTAACTAGCATGGTATCTGGAACATTACAGGCTTTAACAAATGTTTAAAGAATAAATAAATTAACAAATGAGTGAATGAGTAGAGTAATATGTTTATTAGTAAATATTAGAAGGAACTAGTTCTAATAAATCACATTTGAAAGAAGTTCTAATAATATCACATTTTAAAATCCTGTATTAATATATGTTCCAACAATATCATAGTTAGTTCTTATAATGTCTAGTTCTAATAATAGAATGAGATAGTTCTATTAGTTTTAATACTATCACATTTTAAAACCCTGTATTAATATATGTTAATATAAAAATTGCTTTCTCATTCATTTATTCTTTCAAAAAACAGTAAAGTACATACTGTATTTCAGACACTGTGTTAAGGATATAAAGATGAATTAGAAATAATTTTGTCTTCAAGAAGTATAGTATAGTGAATAACTTACATGTATTTAATGTTTCTTCATGTGCCATCATACTTGATACTCAGAATAATTCAATGAGGCTGATGTCTTTACTGTCCACACTTAATTATTTTTGTTTTTTGTTTTTGTTTTTTGCTTGTTTTTGAGATAAGGTCTCACTCTGTCGCCCAGGCTGGAGTGCAGTAGTGTGACCGCAGCTCACTGCAGCCTCGACTTCCTAGCAATCCTCCCGTCTGACTCTCTCAAGTAGCTGGGACTACAGGAGTGCATCACCACACCCAGCTAATGTTTTTATTTTTTGTAGAGACGGAGTTTCTCCATGTAGCCCAGGCTGGTCTCGAACTCCTGGGCTCAAGTGATTCTCCTGCATGGGACTCCCAAAGTGCTGAGATTACAAGTATAGGCCAGGCACGGTGGCTCACGCCTGTAATTCCAGCACTTTGGGAGGCCGAGGCCGGCAGATCACCTGAGGTCAGGAGTTCAAGACCAGCCTGGCAAACATGGTGAAACCCCACCTCTACTAAAAATTCAAAACTTAGCCAGGCATGCTGGCAGGCGCCTGTAATCCCAGCTACTCAGGAGGCTGAGACAGGAGAATTGCTTGAACCTGGGAGGTGGAGGTTGCAGTAAGCCAAGATCATGCCATTGCACTCCAGCCTGGGGGACAAGAGTGAGACTTCGTCTCAAAAAAAAAAAAAAACCAAGTATGACTCACCATGCCCGGCCTACTTTTTAAATTTTTAAAAGTAATATGGAGGTACAAAGGAATTCTTATAAAATTGGTGTAGGTATAAAGTATAACACGCTCCTGTGTATATGTCCCCAACTTAAGAACAAGGACATTTAAGTCCTCTGTGTCCCTTTTCATTTCCCCTAAGAAATACTTTCCTGGATTTTCTCTTTATCCTTCCCTTATTTTTATTTACATTTAACCATGTTTGTTTTGCTAAGCAAGATATGTGGTTTTGCATATTTTTGTACTTTGTTCAAATGGAAACATGCTGGAAACTTACTCTTTCTGCTCAACATTATAGTTTTGCTTTGCATAGTCTTAATCCACATGGATTTGGTTTTTTATATATAGTGTGAGATAAGGTTCCAATTTCAGTTTTTAAATTCACGCAACCACACAACCAGTTGTTCCCATGCCACTTATTAAAAATGTCATCTTTTTCTAAACAATTTGCAGTGTCATCTCAATCATGAATAAAATTTCCTTTTTTGTATTGGTCATTTCTGGGCTCTCTTTTCTCCTTTGTTGGTCAATTTGTACAGTTTTGCACCTTATTCCAGACTCTGTGAAGAAATAGAGCTTTATAATAAATTCTTAATTTTGATAAGCAAGTTATTCTATTCTGTACTGCTTCTTCAGAAATGCCTTGTTTATTCTTAATCATTTGTACTTGGATATAAATTTTAAAATCAGTTTGTCATATCTCCTTTATACATATAATTGAGTGGAACCTCAAAGTGACCCATAATGAACCTATTTTGAACCCATTCCTTCTAACTCCCAAATCCAAGTCTCCTTTTTCTCTTTTCTTTTTTTTTTTTTTTTTTTTTTTTTTGAGACAAGTTCTCATTTTGTCATCCAGGCTGGAGTGCAGTGGTACAATCATAGCTCACTATATCTTCAACATCCTCAGCTCAAGCAATCTTCCCTCAGCCTCCCCAGTAGCTGGAATTTCAGATACACACCACCGTGCCCAGCTAATGTTTTTTATTTTTTATAGAGACAGAGTCTCACTTTGTTGCCCAAACTGTTCTCAAACTCCTGGCTTCAAGCAATCCTGCCGCTTTGGTCTCCCACAGTGCTGGGATTACAGGCGTGAGCCACCATGCCCAGCCTCCAAGACTCCTTCTGTGTAGCACTCAGCATTTCAGGGGAGAATACTTTTTAATATCCCCATCAAAAAATAAACTCATACAGCTACTTCAGAGTATTCTGCAACTAATTCATCAGAAGATCCACCAAAATGTGATGTTCTTTAAGGGATTCCATGGGACTATGCTGAAGTTCTTTAATGGATAATTATTGCAAGGCTGCTAGATGTTTGTTCAACATCCAATTTTTCTCCCATTGTTCCTCAGTGATACAACCTTCATTTTATTGGGGCAAGAGGGCAAAGTTGCCCAGCTAATAAATACTAAATTTCCCAGCCACCTTTATAGATACAGGTATCCATGTCTCACTGTTCTGCCCGAGGAGATATAAGCAGGTGTTTGGAGGCAGGAAAAAGGAAAATTCCTCAAAGAGGGAGGGGGCAGACTCGGCGACAGGCCCTTTGTGCCCTTTGGGTCCTTTGTGCCCTTTGTTCTTTCTCCTTCATGCATCCTAAACTGCACCCATAATGGCAAGTGTTGCAGCAGCCACTTGCATTTGACCACAAGGGGAAGGCCAAGAGAAACTGCAAAGATCTGAGAGATATGCTCTCCTTGAGCCTCTATACCATCCTTGTATACCATTCTTTCAGACTTTTCATTTTATTTAAGAAAAATAAACCTCTATTTGACTCAAGACACTGCTATTTGGGTTTTCTATTACAAACAGCCAAATTTAGTATCTACTGACAAAGAATCAAATAGCACATTTGCTCTAAAATTAAATCTGCTTACAGTTACCTCTTCCATGGTATATAGTACAGAATTTTTAAAGCTCCAACCCAGCCATTAAGTCAAAGTTATTTTCCAGGGCACAAAGTGAGCTCCACCTACAGTACTACTCATATTCATGCTCGAATGGGTTGGGCACCTGTTACAGTGAAAATATATGCCCCTTGGCCAGGTGCAGTGACTCATGCTTGTAATCCCAGCACTTTGGGAGGCCAAGGTGGGTGGATCATTTGAGGTCAGGAGTTCAAGAATATATGACCCATATAAACTGGCACTCTTACCCACTTCAACTTCCTTCATGCTGGTGTTTGACATATATAACTCTACTTTAACAAGTACATATTAACACTTCAAGTCCATTTTAAAAGATTAAGGCCGGGTGCAGTGGCTCATTCCTGTAATCCTAGCACTTTGGGATGCTGAGGAAGGTGGATCACTCGAGACCAGCCAGGTCAACATGGCAAAACTCCATCTCTGCTAAAAATACAAAAAAATTAGCCTGGCACGGTGGCGGGCACCTGTAATCCCAGCTACTCAGGAGGCTGAGGCACTAGAATCACTTGAACCTGGGAGGCAGAGGTTGCAGTTAGCCAAGCACACCACTGCATTCAGCCTGGGTGATAGAGCAAGACTATGTCTTAAAAAAAAAAAAAAAAAAAACCATTAACTCTTAGAGGAAGGCAGAATGGTAGAAGCATTTAGCTCAACTTCCCTTGCAATGTATGCAAGCATAGATGTTTGATAGTCTACAGACACTGACCATCTGGCAAGACATCATGCTAAAGGTTGTAAGGGGTTCAGAGATTAAGACATAGTCCCTGGTTTGAAAGAGTTTATAATCAAGCAAAGAAAACAGGCTCACTTGATGATTCCACCTTCTGAGGTTGGGACTCAAATTCTTGGAATAAGAGATTGAGGGCCAAGGTCAATGGGAACCTGTACATTTCTACCATCTACCATGGGCCCAGAAAAAAAGAATTGTGGCAACACTGTATTGATCTCAGATGCCACAGGGCATCTGTTTTTTAAATTTTATGTATAGGATCTCTGTTCTTTTTTTATTCCTATTTGCCTTATTTTACATAATGTGTACTTCCATTAAATATAGACGTCCCAACTCCTTTTGAAAAATTTAAAAAGTATATATAAACTAATTTATAGGTCAAGATGGGAGGATTGCTTGAACCCAAGAGTCTTAAGCAGCAGTGAGCTATGATCACACCACTGCACTCCAGCCTGGGCAACAGAGCAAGGCCCTGTCTCAAAATAAATAAAATGTCATAAACTATGAGATACAGTGGGAAGATCATCAAAACAAATCACAAATATTGGTTCTAAGACTCATTGGCTCTGTGATCTTTGGCAAGTGGTTTAAACTCTCTAAACACCATGTGTTCCCCCACAACCTGAGGTTATACCCATTTACCATGCAGAGTGTTTGTGAGATTCAAATGATAAAAGCCTATGTGGGCCGGGCGCGGTGGCTCAAGCCTGTAATCCCAGCACTTTGGGAGGCCGAGACTGGCCGATCACGAGGTCAGGTGATCGAGACCATCCTGGCTAACACGGTGAAACCCCGTCTCTACTAAAAAAAATACAAAAAACTAGCCGGGGGAGGTGGTGGGCGCCTGTAGTCCCAGCTACTCGGGAGGCTGAGGCAGGAGAATGGCGTAAAACCGGGAGGCGGAGCTTGCAGTGAGCTGAGATCCGGCCACTGCACTCCAGCTTGGGCAACAGAGCGAGACTCCGTCTCAAAAAAAAAAAGTGTATGTGATTTGACAAAAAACAATTCATTGCATGCCTACCATGAACAAGCACTCTTCTAGTCTCAGTGAATAGAATACACTCTGCATTCATTACTATAATATAGTAAGTAATAAAAGACACGTAACATCAATAGTGAAAGTGCTAAGAAGAAAAATAAAGTATGTAGTTATCATTACCATTAAAGATAGGGAATTAGAGAAGATGTAAAGAAAAATTAAAAGTCTCCAGGGTCAACTTTCCCTTCAGCATAATGAGTTTAGGCTGCTCTGAGACGTTTTACTTTATGAGCAGAAGGTGCCTTTTGTGATAGGCTTGCCGGGCAGGAGTATCATTTGAACAGAGTCCTGAATGAACAGGGAGATGGACAATATAGATATCTGGAGAAAGACTATTTAAGCAAAGAGAAAAAGAGGCAAAGGCCTAGAGACTGGAGCATGTTTGACCATTCGAGAACCCAGCAGATAGATACTCAGGATATGATAGTTCCTTTGCAGCAGGGATATTTCCAGCTGCCCATTCTGCAACAAAGTTGTACCACCCCTTCATCTCCTTCAGTCTGAACTCTGGACAATACCACAGTCTATCTCTTTCTTTGAAATTCTCATACTACCAGCACTCTCACTCTCTTCTTCTCTTTTAGCTTAAGCTAAATGCTTAAAGTGTCCTCTTTTTTAAAGTTAACATATACTAAGAGCCAGATATGTGTTGAGCACTTTACTAAACAATTTTAGTATCTAAACTTATTTGATCCTCACAAAAATCCTAGATAGTTATTATTGTGTTCCAAATGTGGAAACAGATTAAAAAGTTGAATATGGTCAAGTTCACCCAGCTAAGTTGAAACTTCAACCCAAACCATCTCGTATATATGTCCATCAGATTAGCCACTATCCTATGCTACTTTCTTGTCAACCAAAAGATACTGCAGACCTATTGATGAACAAGTTTGGAATAGTATCTGTTGAGGAAAAATCAATTGTCCTAAAGGAGGGATTTGCAATTCCAGCCTTCTAGAACTCTGGAATGCTCACAGTCATTCATTCATTCAACATGTGTTAAGCACTAATTATGTGCAAGGAATGTGCCAGGTTCAGGGTATAGGGCATGCAGCTAAGAAAAGCCCCTGTCCCAATGAGTCAAAGGTATATCAAAATGCTGTAAGTGAAATTTGCTTGCTGTACTTTAAGAGTGGGGGAAGGTATATAAATAGAATAAAATAATTATAATAAACTGTTACCACTAGGGTATCTCAATTGCAAAGGTAAGTTGAAAATCACCTCTCTAAAGAAGAGGGAAAGTCTAAAGGAATCTGCCTGAATCATAATCAAGTCCCATTTGCTATATCCCAAAGGAGTCTCTTTATACTAGATTTTCAAGTATCCATCATAAAAGTTAAAAGTTACTAGGTCCAAATGTGTTCTTTATTGTTTGAGGGCTTTCATCTATGTGCATTTTTACTACCGGGGGTTTGAGAGGCTGCAAACTAAATTTCATAAACCATGAAAACTTATAATGCTATTAACTTCAGATGAGCATAATCTTTCATTTCCTATCTCCTTCAACCTTATTGGAGCTTCACCTTTCATCTTTCCTGTATGCACACTGGTTTCTGTGCACCTATGTGGGTGAGGTACAACAAGACTGTATTGATACTGTTCATATGCTCTACAGTATCCTGTTTTTCACCTACAGAGTGCTGGCTGGCAAACCCAAGGAGCACTCAGAATATCACACTCTGTTAGGCACCAATGAATTTTATGAAGTTTAAATGGTCTCTACTGACTCTGGGGGATAAAATCCTAGCTAACACAATCAGCACTGTGGAATCGAATTTTCAGTGATGATAGAAATGTTCCACATCTGTGTTGTCCAATACAGTAGCCACTAGCAATGGCAATAGAGCATTGGAAATGTGGCTAATGTAACCAAGAAAGTAAATTTTTAATTTCATTTAATCTTGATGAATTTAAAATTTTAAAGTCACATTTGGCTGATAGCTACTATATTGATAGCAGCAGCCACATAACAGAAAGATTTCTCATTATTTTTAAATATTCCTTTTTTTTTTTTTTTTTTTTTAATGGAGTCTCCCTCTGTCACCCAGACTGGAGTGCAGTGGTATGATCTCGGCTTACTCCAACCTCCACCTGCCGGGTTCAAGCAACTCTTCTGCTTCAGTCTCCTGGGCAGCTGGGATTACAGGTGCGCACTGCCACGCCTGGCTAATCTTTATATTTTTAGTAGAGATGGGGTTTCACCATGTTGGCTGAGCTGATCTTGAATTCCTGACCTCGTGATCTGCCCACCTTGGTCTCCCAAACTGGGCTAGGATTATAGGCATGAGCCACCACGCCCAGCCATTTTTAAATATTCTTAATGGCATTAAAGCTGCTACAATTCTTCTTTGTTGATTTTTCTTTTTTATTTTATTTTTAATTGACAAATAATAACTGTATAGATTCATAATATACAATGTGGTACTTTGATATCTGGTTATATTGTGGAATGATTAAATCAAGCTAATTAACAAGTCTCACCTCACATACTAATTTTTTGCAATGAAAATATTTGAAATCTACTTTTTCAGAAAATTTCAAATATACCATGCTAAAATTCTTAAACTGACTTTTTTTCATAAAACAATAATTTTATAATTCTATTTTAGGGCTTCTACTGCTAAGTTATTGATTTGTTGCAAAATGACATTTTCTTATTAAACAACAATTGCACATTTTATGGCTTATCTCACCAATGCCACAGAGCTAAATGCCTTACTTTAAAATGTTTACATTTACTAATGCAAGATTTGGGGGCATGTAGATTTTAGTATTTAAGATAAGGTTTCACCTAAATGACAGAGAAAAGCATTTCAGTCCATTGACAGATGAAGGAATATACAAATCCATTAGTGTATACATAGAATAAAATATTATTCATCCTTTAAAAAGAAGGAAATTCTGATACATGCTGCAACCTGGATGTACTTTGAAGACATTTTGCTAAGTGAAACAAGCCAGTCACAAAAGGACAAATGCCATATGATTCCACTTATATGAGGTGCCTAGAGTAGTCAAATTCATAGAGACCTAAAGTAGAATGGTGATTGAGCCTAAACTGGATCTCTACATGTTTGGACTGGTCAAGAAAGTTTATGGGATATTACAGCTGAATTCTATTTACATATGGGACTGAGAAATCTGAAAAACAAGTCTAGTAGAAGAAATGTCAAGCACATAAGCTTGATTCAATAACAATTTCTCAGTAATCAGAGAATGGAAGAATGATTTCGAGTACAACAAGGCTTGTGCTATTCAGAATTGTCTTCCATCCCAACATCCACGGGCTTGCTGTGAAGTTCTAAAGAGAAAATGAGCTATGTGTAAAAGCTAAACTCACTAAAATGTCTATAAGATGTGAGAAACCCTCCTTAGCACTGCATTGGGACCAAAGACTGGGGGTGGGGAGAGACTTATAACAGGAAGGTTGGTAGCTCTAGTTGTTACCAATGACTTTAGTGTCAATGACAAACAAAAGGCTACACCATAGCTTTGGAAAGAAATCTTCCATAGTGACTAGAAATTGCACTTGACAAAAATGGCCATCAATTTCTGGCAATTCTGAGGTTGGACTAGACTTAAAGCACAGTGCAACCATCTCATGGAAAAGTGGCCAGACTATTCTCCATGCAAGTCTCAGTCCTCACTTCTCCTCACTGGGCAGGGCTGCCTGACCTGGGACTCCAGCACAACCACCCTGCTCCTGCTTGATCCCCTCAGTCAGAGGCAGCCAAGCATTTCTCCAAGGCAGAAATCCCATAGTCAATCCGCAACCCCTCCACCACTGTTCTTGCAGCGGTACCACCCTAACAGCCCACTTTTGCCATCAAAAGTGGACACCGGTGAAAATGTCATTTGTAAGACACCTAAATGTAGTTTCACGAGTTTTTGAGGTTCCCATAGTTGATATCTAAAAGGATGTTTACAAATATGAAATGCACCCTAAAGAGTTTTGGAAGTATTTGGGGGTAAGTTTGTGTAATCCTGAAGGTGGATAGAGGAAAAACGTGAAAAAATATTATCTGTTATCATCGTTGTGTTCCTAGGTTATATCAACTCAGGCACTGGAAATGACATACTTACATTTGAACATGGTGACATAAACTGTTAGTGGTCTCATTCTTGATAGGACAAAGTTATCAAGAAAAAAATGAAAGGGAGGTTGGCCAAGATGACAAACTAGAAGCAGTTAGTGTGCGCAGCTCTCATGGACAGAAATGGAAGGGGTGAGTAAATGCAGCACCTTCAACTGAAACACCCAGATACATGCACTGGGACTCATCAAGGAAACAGCTTGACCCACAGAGAACAGAGAAAGGCAAGGCAGGATGGCTGCCCAGCTGGGAGCAATGCAGAGCGAGGGGAGCCTCCCCTGCCCAGAAAAGCTATACTGGAAAATCGGAGGTGAGTAGGGACTGGAGTAGACCCCCAGCATACTGCAGCAGCCCTATGGAAAAGTGGCCAGACTGTTCATTATGTGGGTCCCCAGTCCCATATCTCCTCACTGGGTAGATCCTCCAGGCCTGGGTCTCCAGTTGCCCCCTCCTAGGGCTATCGAGCCAGTAGTAGCTCTGCAACTCCCTGGGACAGAGCTCCCAGTTGGAGAGACAAGTTGCCATCTTTGCTGTCTTGGAGCCTTGGCCCTTGTCATCTCCAGGCTCCGGAGAGTCCACAGGGACCAGGGGCTGGTCTGGACCCCCAGCACAGTGCAACCATCTCACGGAAAAGTGGACAGACTGTTCTCAACACAGGTCCCAGTCCTCACTTCTCCTCACTGGGCAGGAGTCCCTGACCTGGTACTTAAGCACAACCACACTGCTCCTGCTTGATCACCTCAATCAGAGGCAGCCCAGCATTCCTCCAAGGAGGAAATCGCCCTAACAGCTCTCAGGCTGGGAAAGGAACAAAGGGTCTAGTCACTATGCTGGCACCTCCAGCACAGCATAGCCACCATACACAGAGGAGTCCAGCCCTTCGTCCCTGGCAACCCCTGACTCCCAGTCTTTACCAGGCAGGGCTCCCGGCTCATGACCACAGAACAATCACCCCACCCACAGCTGAACATACCCACTGGTGGTGGCCCAGAGTTTTTCTGGGAAGAGACTTTCAGAGGCATCCAACAACCCATCTATCAATGCCACAGCAACAGTTCTATCCCTTCTGCTCTTGGTCTGGGGAAGAAACAAAGAGCCTGAAGACTACACCCAAGCTTACAGGACGCCACAGTCACCATATGGAGAGGAGACCAGTCTCCCCTCCCAGTGAGCCTTTGACACCCTTCCCTTGACAGCAGCTCTGCATTTCTCAGAGGCGGAGCTCTGAGAAGTAATTGAAAGGCCTCCTGCCACTGCCTCTGCAGTGGTACTACCCCTGCTACCCTCAGACCAACAAAGGAGAAAAGACTCTAAGTGCATTATCCTTACCTCCAGCAAGCTGCAGTCAACGCAAGGAAAGGAGGCCAGTCCATCCACCACCCTCCCCTCCTCTGCTCATCACCAGGCAGGGAACCCCTGGCTTGGGCCCACATCACAGACCCCCCATAGTGATTGCACTCAGTGGCTTGCTGACTGCATCTCTCTGGGGGGAAGCCCCCAGGAGACAAGCAAAAGGCCCTCAGCCACAACTACTACTTGGGTCCTTTCCTCTGCTGCCTCTAAGTTGGGGAGGAAACATAAACCCTGAGATCACCCCAGAAATAAGGTGAGCAGGTGAGCAGTAGGGAGTGACAAGCCATGATCTACAGCCAACAATCAAGTGGGAGAGAAGCCCAGACTTACAGAGCATTGACAGGGAGAATGGCTACAACTATGAGGAAATGTAGGGGACCCGCACAACTGAACAAGAGCCTACCTAGCAACTAACCACTACCCCTAAGCACCACCTACTAAATCACAGCCCAAAGCTTCAACACCAAAAATACGTTGCTAACATACACCTGTGTGAAACTAAAGAGAAGAAGTCAGCTACAAATAAAGACCCTACACAAAGCCTCAGCCCTGGGAAAACATCTAGAAAAGAAATCTATTGGCAGTACTCAATCTATAATGTAGTTAAAGGGACACCCACATGCAGAGATGAGAAAGAACCAATGCAAGAACTCCAGCAACTCAAATGGCCAGAGTATCCCATGTCCTCCAAATGACTTCACTAGTTCTCCAACAGAGGTTCTGTATTAGTCTGTTTTCATACTGCTATAAATAACTACCAACACTGTGTCATTTATAAAGAAAAAAGGTTTAATTGACTCACAGTTCTGCATGGCTGTGGAGGCCTCAGGAAACTTACAGTCATGGCAGAAGGAGAAGGAAAAGCAAGCACCTTCCTACAAGGCAGCAGGAGAGAGAGAGGGCAAGCGAGGGAAGAGCCAAACACTTTTAAAGCATCAGGTCTCCTGAGAATTCACTCACTATCATGAGAAAAACATGGGGGAAACCACCTCCATGATCCAGTCATCTTCCACCAGGTCCATCCCTCAACATGTGGGGATTACAATTCAAGATGAGATTTGGGTGGGGACACAGAGCCAAACCACATTATTCCACCCTTACCCCCTCCCAAATCTCATGTTCTTTTCACATTTCAAAACCAATCATGCCTTCCCAACAGTCCCTCAAAGTCTTAACTCATTCCAGCATTAACTCAAAAGTCCAAGTCCAAAGTTTCATCTAAGACAAGGCAAGTCACTTTCACTGATAAGCCTGTAAAATCAAAAACTATTTAGTTACTTCCAAGATAAAATAGGGATAGAGGCATTGGGTGAATATTCCCATTCCAAATGGGAGAAATTGACCAAAAGAGCCACAGGCCCCATGCATGTCTGAAACCCAGCAGAGCAGTCATTAAATATTAAAGTTCTGAAATGATCTCCTTTGACTCCATGCCTCACATCCAGGGCACACTGATGCAAGGTGTGGGTTTCCAGGGCCATAGGCAGCTCTGTCCCTGTGGCTCTGCAGCGTACAACTGCTTTCACAAGCTGGCATTGAGTGCCTGCAGCTTTTCCAGGTGTATAGTGCAAGTTGTCAGTTGATCTATGATTCTGGAGTCTGAAGGGCAGAGACCCTCTTTTCATAGCTCCACTAGGCAGTGCCCCAGTGGGGACTCTGTGTGGGGACTCCAACCCCACATTTTCCCTCTGCATTGCCCTAATAGAGGTTCTCCCTGAGGGGTCCACCCCTGAAGCAGACTTCTGCCCAGACATCAAGGCACTTCCATACATCCCCTGAAATCTAGATGGAGGTTCCCAACCCTAAACTCTTATATTCTGCGCACTCACAAGTCCAACACCACCTGCAAGCCACCAAGGCTTGGGTCTTGCACCCTCTAAAGCAACAGCCTGAGCTGTACCTTGGACCCTGTCATCCACAGCTGGAGCTGGAACTGCTGGGACACATGGCACCATGTCTCAAGGTTGCACAGAGCAGCAGGGCCTTGTGCCTGGTGCAAAAATAACTATTTTTCCTTCCCAGGCCACCAGGCCTGTGATGAGAGGGTCTGCTATGAAGATCTCTGAAATACCCTAGAGACATTTTTCCCATTGTCTTGGCTATTAACATTGGCTCCTGGTTACTTACTCAAATTTCTGCAGTTGGCTTGAATTTCTCCCCAGAAAATGGGTTTTTCTTTCTATCACATGGTCAGGCTGCAAATTTTCAAAACTTTTATGTTCTGCTTCCCTTTTTGACATGAGTTCCAATTTCAGACCATCCCTTTGTGAACACATATGACTGAACACTTTCAGAAAAAGCCAGATTACACCTTGAATGCTTTGCTTCTTAGAAATTTACTCTGCCAGATACCCTAAATCATCTCTCTTAAGTTCAAAATTCCACAGATCTCTAGGGCTAAAGCAAAATGTTGCCAGTCCTTTGCTAAATAATAGCAAGGGTGACCTTTACTCCAGTTCCCAGTAAGTTCCTCTTTCCCATCTGAGACCACCTCAGCCTAGACTTCATTGTTCATATCACTGTGAGCATTTTGGTCAAAACCATTCAACAAGTCTCTAGGAAATTCCAAACTTTCCCACATCTTCCTACCTTCTTCTGAACCCTCCAAACTGTTCCAACCTCTGCCCATTACCAAGTTCAAAGTTGCTTCCACATTTATAGCAGTGCCCCACTCCCAGTACCAATTTTCTGTATTTGTCTGTTTCCACCCTGCTATAAATAACTACCCAACACTGGGTGGTTTATTTAAAAAAAAAAAAAAAAAAAAAGAGGTTTAACTGACTTACAGTTCCACATGGCTGGGAGGCCTCAGGAAACTTACAATCATGGCAGAAGGAGAAGGAAAAGTAAGCACCATCTTGCAAGCAGCAGGAGAGAGAGAGAGAGTGAGGGAGGGGGGCTGCCAACAAGTTTTAAAGCATCAGATCTCATGAGAATAAACACACTATCATGAGAATACACACACTATCATGAGAACAGCATGTGGGGGAACCACCCCCATAATCCAATCACTTCCCACAGGTCCCCCCACTCAACATATGGAGATTACATTTCAAGATGACATTTGGGTGGAGACACTAAGCCAAATCATATCAGGTTCTTAACCAGGCTAAGTTGGTAGAAATGACAGAAATAAAATTCAGAACATGGATAGGAATAAAGATCATTAAGCTTCAGGAGAATGGCAGAACCCAACCCAAGAAAACTAAGAATCATAATAAAAGGACACAGGAGCTAAATAGCCAGTATAAAAAAGTACCTAACTGATCTAATAGAGCTGGAAAAACACACCACAAGAATTTCACAATGTAATCACAAGTATTACCAGCAGAATAGACCAAACTGAGGAATCTCAGAACTGGAAGACTGGCTCTCTGAAATAAGACAGTCAGACAACAATAAGAAAAAAGAATAAAAAGGAATGAATAAAACCTCCAAGAAATACGGGATTACGTAAAGAGGCCAAATCTATGAATCACTGGCATCCCTGAAAGGGATGGGGAGAAAGCAAACAACTTGGAAATCATATTTTAAGATATCGCTCGTGAAAACTTCCCCAACTTTGCTAGAGAGGCTAAGAGTCAAATATAGAGAACCCCTGAAAGATTCTACACAGTAAGATCATCCCCAAGGCACATAATCATCACATTTTCCAAGGTCAAAATGAAAGAAAGAATATTAAAGGCAGGTAGAGAGAAAGGGCAGGTCATCTACAAAGGGAACCCCACCAGGCTAATAGCAGACCTCTTAGCAGAAACTCTATAAGCCAAAAGAGATTGGGGGCCTATATTCAATATTCTTGAAGAAAAAAAAAATCTTCCACCAATAATTTTGTATCCAGTCAAACTAACTTTCCTAAGCAAAGAAATGAGATCCTTTTCAGGTAACCAAATGCTGATGAAACTCATTGCCAACAGAACCTCCTTACAAGAGATCTTGAAAGGAGCACTAAATATGGAAAGGAAAGACCATTGCCAGCCAATACAAAAACACACTTAAGTAAACGGACCAGTACTGTAAAGCAATCACACAAACAAGTCGGCATAATAACCAGCTAACAGCACAATGACAGGATCAAAGTCATACATATCAATACTAACCTCGAATGTAAATGGGTCAAGTATTGCCATTTAAAAGGCAGAGAGTGGAAAGCTGGATTACAAAAAAAAAAAAAAAAAAAAAAAAAAAAAAAAAGCAAGGCCTGGCCGGGCGCTGTGGGGACACGCCTGTAATCCGAGCACTTTGGGAGGCTAAGGAGGGTGGATCATGAGGTCAGGAGATCAAGACCACCCTGGCTAACATGGTGAAACCCCATCTCTACTAAAAAAAATACAAAAAATTAGCCAGGCATGGTGGCGGGTGCCTGTAGTCCCAGCTAGTGGGAGGCTGAGGCAGGAGAATAGCGTG
Organism: Theropithecus gelada; assembly: GCF_003255815.1. NCBI lineage: Eukaryota > Metazoa > Chordata > Mammalia > Primates > Cercopithecidae > Theropithecus > Theropithecus gelada. Next base: position 116,523,178 of record NC_037668.1, read on the forward strand.
AATCTGGGAGGCGGAGCTTGCAGTGAGCGGAGATGTACCACTGCACTCCAGCCTGGGTGACACAGCAAGACTCCGTTTCAAAATTAAAAAAAGACCCAATGGTATGCTGTCTTCAAGAGACTCACCTCACATGCAATGACACTGGAAATAAAGGGATAGAGAAAAATCTACTAAGCAAATGGAAATCAGAAAAGAGCAGGAATTGCATTCCTAATCTCAAAAACCAACAAAGATCAAAAAAGACAAAGAAGGGTATTACATAATGGTAAAGGGTTCAACTCAACAAGAAGATCCAACTATCCTAAATATATATGCACCCAACACAGGAGCATCCAGATTCATTAAGCAAGTTCTTAGAGACCTTCAAAGAGCCTTAGCCTCCCAAACAATAATAGTGGGAGATTTCAACACTCCACTGACAGTATTATACAAATGATTGAAGTAGAAAATTAACAAAGATATTAACAACCTGAACTCAGCACTGGGCCAAATGGATCTGATAGACATCTATGGAACTCTCCACCGCAAAACAACAGAATATACATTTTTATCATTGCCACATAGCACTTACTCTAAAACTGACCACACAATAAAACATAAAACCATCCTCAGGTAATGCAAAAGAACTGAAATCATACCAAACACACTCTTGGACCACAAGACAATAAAGACAGAAGTCCAGACTAACAAAGAACATTCTAAACCATGCAATTAAGGAAAATTAACCTGCTCCTGAATAATTTTTGCATAAATAATGAAATTAAGATAGAAATCAAGAAGATCTTTGAAAATAGTGAGAACAAAGATACAACATACCAGAATCTCTGGGACACAGCTAAGGCAGTTAGTGTTAAGAGGGAAATTTATAGCACCAAATGCCCACACCAAAAAGTTACAAAGATCTCAAATTAACAACCTAACATCACAACTGAAAGAACCAGAGAAGCAAGAGCAAACAAACGCCAATGCTAGCAGAAGACAAGAAATAACCAAAATCAGGCTGACCTGAAGAGGAGTTGTTTTTTTTAAAACAAGTAAAATAGATAAGCTGCTAGGTAGACTAAAGAACAAAAGAGAGAAGATACAAATAAACACAACTAGAAACAACAAAGGGGATATTACCACTAACTCCACAAAAATAAATATAACCATCAGAAACTACTGTGAACACCTCTATGCACACAAACGAGAAAATCTAGAAGACACAGATAAACTCCTGGACACATACACCCTCTCAAGACTGAACCAGGAAGATATTGATCCCCTGAACAGACCTGTAATGAACTCCAAAATTGATTCAGTAATAAATAGCCTACCAGCCTAAGAAAGCCCAGGACCAGATGGATTCACAGCCACATTCTAACAGATGTAAAAGAAAAGCTGATACCATTTCTACTGAAATTATTCCAAAAAACTGAGGAGGAGGGGGCCCTCCCAAACTCATTCTGTGATGCCAGCATCATTCTGATACCAGAACCTGGCAGAGACAAAACAAAAAAAGGAAACTTCAGGCCAATATCCTTGATGAACATTGATACAAAAATTTTCAACAAAATGCTTGCAAACTGTATTCAGCAGCACGTCAAAAAGCTAATCCACCATGATCAAGTAGGCTTCACCCCTAATATGCAAGTTTGGTTCAACATAGGTGAATCAATAAATGTAACTCATCACATAAATGGAACTAAAGACAAAAACCATATGATTATCTCAATAAAGGCAGAAAAATGCTTTCAATAAAATTCAACATTCCTTCATGTTAAAAACTCTCAATAGGCCAGGCAGAGAGGCTCACGCCTGTGATCCCAGCACTTTGGGAGGCCAAAGAAGGGTGATCACTTGAGGTCAGGAGTTTAAGACCAGCCTGGCCAACATGGTGAACCCTCATCTCTACTAGAATACAAAAATTAGCTGGGCATTGTGGCACATGCTTGTAATCCCAGCTACTCAGGAGGCTGAGGCACAAGAATCACTTGAACCTTGGAGGCAGATGTTGCAGTGAGCCAAGATCACACCATTGCACTCCAGCCTGGATGACAGAGTGAGAAAAAACAAAAAAACAAAAAAACCCTCCACCTCAATAAATACCTTCAAAAGGTATTGAAGGAACATACCTCGAAAGAGTAAGTCATAGATGGCATACCCACAGCCAACATAATACTAAATGGTGAAATGCTGGAAGCATTCCCCTTAAAAACTGGCACAAGACAAGGATGTCCTCTCTTACCACTACTATTCAACACAGCATTGGAAGTCCTGGCCACAGCAATCAGGAACCAGAAAGAAATAAATGGAATCCATATAGGAAGAGAGGAAGTCAAATTATCCCTGTTTACAGATGATATGATTCTATATCTAGAAAACTCCATAGTCTCAGCCCAAAAGCTCCTTCAGCTGATAAACTCCAGCAAAGTTTCAGGTTACAAAATCAACATATAAAAATCACTAGCATTCCTATACACCAAGAACAGCCAAGTTGAGAGCCAAATCAGGAACAAAATACCATTCACAATTGCCACATGAGAATAAAATACCTACGAATACAGCTAACCAGGAAACAGCAAGCTGAAAAATTTCTACAATGAGAATTACAAAACACTGCTCAAAGAAGTCAGAGATGACACAAACAAATGGAAAAACATTCCATGTTCATGAAGAGGAAGAATCGGTATCATTAAAATGGCCATACTACCCAAAGCAATTTACAGATTCAGTGCTATTCCTATCAAACCACCAATGAAATTCTTCAAAGAACTAAAAACAAACAAACAAACAAAAAAACAAAAAAACAAAGACTATTTTAAAATTTACATGGAATAACTAAAGAGCACAAATAGCCAAGGCAATCCTCAGCAAAAAGAATAAAAGTGAAGACATTGCATTACCCAGTCTCAAACTATACTACAGGGCTACGGTAACAAAAACAGCATGGTTCTGGCACAAAAACAGGCACATAGACAAAAGGAACAGAACAGAGAGCTCAGAAATAATGCTGCAAACCTACAACCATCTGATCTTCTTCAAAGCTGACCAAAACAAGCAATGGGAAAAGTGCTCCCTATTCGATAAATGGTGCTGGGATCACTGGCTACCCATATCTGCAAGAAGGGAAACTGGATCCCTTGCACCATATACAAAAATCAACTCCACATGGATTAAAGACATAAATATAAAACCCAAAACTGTAAAAACCATGAAAGACAACCTGGGTAATACCATTCTGGACATAGGAATGGCAAGATTTAATGGTGAAGACACCAAACGCAATCACAACAAAAGCAAAAATTGACAAATGGGATCTAACTAAACTTAAGAGCTTCTGTGCAGCAAATGGACTATCAACAGAGTAAACAGACATCTTACAGAATGGGAGAAAATATTTGCAAAAGCCTAATATCCAGCATCTGTAAGGAACTTAAACAAATTACAAGAAAAAAAATATTCCATTAAAAAGTGGGCAAAGGGTGTGAACAGACACTTTCCAAAAGACATAGGCAGGGGACAGTGACTCACACCTGTAATCCCAGCAATTTGGGAGGCCCAGGCGGGTGGATCATTTGAGGTCAGGAGTTCCAGACCAGCCTGGCCAACATGGTGAAACCGCGTCTCTACCAAAAATACAAAAATTAGCCGGTCATGGTGGTACATGCCTGTAGTCCCAGCTACTTGGGAGGTGAAGACAGGAGAATCGCCTAAGTCAGGGAGGTGGAGGTTGCAGTGAGCTGAGATCATGCCACTGTACTCCAGCCTAAGTGACAGAGTAAAACTCTATCTTAAAAAAAAAAAAAAAAGACATATATGTGGCCAACAAACATGAAAAGAAGCTCAATATCACTGATCATTAGAGAAATGTAAATCAAAACCATCAGTTTTGATTGGTGAGATACCATCTCCTACCAGTCAGAATGGCTATTAAAAAGTGAAAAAAATAACAGATGCTAGGGAGGTTGCAGAGAAAGGGGAACACTTATACACTGTTGGTGGGAGTGTAAATTAGTTCTACCATTGTGGAAAGCAGTGTGGGAATTCCTCAAAGAGTTAAAAACAGAACTACCTTGCGACCCAGCAATCCAATTACTGGGTATATACCCAAAGAATACAAATCATTCGGCCGGGCGCGGTGGCTCAAGCCTGTAATCCCAGCACTTTGGGAGGCCGAGATGGGCGGATCACGAGGTCAGGAGATCGAGACCATCCTGGCTAACACGGTGAAACCCCGCCTCTACTAAAAAATACAAAAAACTAGCTGGGCGAGGTAGCGGGCACCTGTAGTCCCAGCTACACGGGAGGCTGAGGCAGAAGAATGGTGAAAACCTGGGAGGCAGAGCTTGCAATGAGCTGAGATCTGGCCACTGCACTCCAGCCCAGGCGACAGAGCAAGACTTCGTCTCAAAAAAAAAAAAAAAAAAAAGAATACAAATCATACAAATCATTCCACCATAAAGACACATGTATGCATATGCTCATTGCAACTTCACAATAGCAAAGACATAGAATCAATCTAAATGCCCATCAATGACAGATTGAAGAAAGAATATGTGGTACATATATACCATGGAATACTATGCAGCCATAAGAAAGAATGAGATTATGTATTTTGTGGGATATAGATGGAACTAGAGGCCATCATCCTTAGCAAACTAACACAGGAACAGAAAACCAAACAACACATGTTTTCACTTATAAGTGGAAGCTAAATGATAAGAACTCATGAACACAAAGAGGATAACAACTGACACTAAGGCCTACTTGAGGCTCGAGGGTGGGAGGAGGGAGAGGGTGAGAAAAAAATATCTATTGGTACCAGGCTTAGTACCTCGATAATGAAATAATTAGTAAAACAAACTCCTGTGACACGAGTTTGCCTATATAATAAACCTACACATGTACCTCTAAACCTAAAATAAAAGTTTAAACATTTAAAAATAAAAATAAAAGGACGGCATTTCCCAGTCTCCTTTGCAGTTATGTATGACCATGTGACTCAGATCTAGTCAAAGAAGACAAGCAGAAGTAAAATATGCCTCCCAGGGGACACTAGACAATGTCTGGAGTCATTTTTCATTGTCACAACTGGGGACAGGGAGGTGACATTCCCGGCACTTATCGAGTAGAGGCCAGGGATGCTGCTAAACATCCTATAATGCACAGGACATCTCCCACAACAAAGAATTATCTGGTCGAAAATATCAGTAGTCTGATGGTCAGAAACCCTGACTTAAAAGGGAAAGATACGTCCACTCCCTTCTTTTTCCCTTCTGTCAGGTTGGAATTGGGACATAGGAGTGATCCATATTGGGCCACAGAGAGAGAAGCAACATCCTGGAAATGACAGAGCAAAACAGCAGGCCGGTGCCTCATAACTTCATAGTGCAGAGTCACCCTATCATCTCAGGCTTTAAATGGGAGTGAAATAAACTTCTATCTTGTCTAATCTACTGGTATTTTGAGTCTCTATTTTATGCACCTGAAGCTATATCCTAACCAACAGAGAAGCTAAACTTGACTAAGAGTCCTTTCAGGTGGACTGCCAAAAAAGAATGGATTTAAAAATCACAGGGGACAGAAATCTCTTCTTTACTATTTAGCCTCCATTTCCCCATGTATCTAATAGCAGAACTTCCTTTACGGAAATCCTCCCAGCCTTCTTCCCTGCCATGTTGTTTGGATGGGAATGACTCCGATAACCACCCCCACAGTGGACCGTGATTGACTTAAGCAAAACCCCAACTCTTTGGCCATGGTAACTGACTCTGAGAAAGACTTGCACCGTTCCACTGGATCTTTCAGATGAAGATGTGGCACTTGGAAATGCTGCAGCCATCTTGTCTCATTAGGGAAGCAGCCCAATGATAAAGCTGGCATCACAAAGGAAGAAAGAGTTGAAAGATGATGAGAAACCCATCATTTGATCCCCCAGATCAAACTGCATCTATGATAAGCCCTTCCTCTGGCTCTTTCAAATACATGAGCCAATAAATGTTTTACTTACACAATTTTTTTTTTTTTGAGACGGAGTCTCCCTCCGTCACCCAGGCTGGAGTGCAGTGGCACGATCTTGGCTCACTGCAACCTCTGCCTCCAGGGTTCAAGCGATTCTTCCACCTCAGCCTCCCGAGTAGCTGGGATTACAGGCATGCTCCACCACACCTGGTTAATTTTTGTATTTTTAGTAGAAACGGGGTTTCACCATGTTAGCCAGGCTGCTCCCGATCTCCTGACCTCGTACTTACACAAATTTTTGTTAGGTATTCTGTCACTTGCAACTGAAAGAATCCTAACAGGTACAGAGAGTTTTATGGTTAAAAAAAAAAAAAAAAAAAAAAAATCTGACAGGAGAAGGATCTGACAGAAGAAGTTTCACTTCTAGGACCTTTTTATTTCACTCAAGGATTAGGACATCATCTGCAAGATTCCTGTGGCAAGAAAACAATGAGAATAGAAGTTCTGCCATTGTCTGATATATATGTGCTAGGGGAAGTGGATGTCAAGAGATTAAAATCGTTCATATTTCTTAGTATAATATATATCCCTTAGACTTTAGAAGTAGCTTTTTTTTTTTTTTTTTTTTTTTTTTTTTGAGATGGAGTCTCGCTCTGTCGCCCAGGCTGGAGTGCAGTGGCGCGATCTCGGCTCACTGCAAGCTCCACCTCCCGGGTTCACGCCATTCTCCTTCCTCAGCTTCCCGGGTAGCTGGGACTACAGGCGCCCGCCACCACGCCCGGCTAATTTTTTTGTATTTTTAGTAGAGACGGGGTTTCACTGTGTTAGCCAGGATGGTCTCGATCTCCTGACCTCGTGATCCGCCTGCCTCGGCCTCCCAAAGTGCTGGGATTACAGGCGTGAGCCACCGCGCCTGGCCAGAAGTAGCATTATTGCTCTCACACGATACACCAGCTTCTCATCACCATACTTAACTTACCCGGTATTCAAATCATCAAGCTGGAGGGGGATTCTACTTTTCCTTCCTGTTGTTTTTCTCAGTAATTCATTGTTAGCGAAGGCCAGATATGTCTAGCAATTATTATGATTATATTCAATTGCTCAGTTTCCTTAGGAATCCATCATAAACTATCAGTTCTAGATACACAGAAATTTGCATTAATGTTTCTTAAACTTCCACTTCACTTGCCTGTTTCTTATTCCTGGGTTTCATATTGCTATCTTTCTTAACCATTGCCCCGGAATCTAGTTTGTGCTGAACTAGATACCAGCTTCAAAGGAATTCTCAGAAACAACACATGCTTTCAAGACTCAAAGCAATATTACTCTGATAGAATGTCAGAAAGGAGCTATGGCAGATGATGTTGGCAATGTTTTCAGGCTAGAGGTCTTCTTCACTATTCAAATCAGATGACAAATACATTTGTCTCAATGACAATTAGAAGTTTTAGTTATTTTTGTCCTGTATTTTATAAGTAATATTCAGCCTCTGTGGTTGTTCTTGATCTTATATTTTATTGATCTTGTATTATAGTCGATTTTTTTTGAGACAGAGTCTCGCTCTGTCATCCAGATTGGAGTGCAGTGCTGCAATCTTGGTTCACTACAACCTCCGCCTCCCAGGTTCAAGTGATTCTCCTGTGTCAGCCTCCCGAGTAGCTGGGACTACAGGTGCCCGCTACCACACCCAGCTAATTTTTGTAATTTTAGTAGATACGGGGTTTCACCATATTGGCCAGGCTGGTCTCGAACTCCTGAGTTTGTGATCTGCCCGCCTTAGCCTCCCAAAGTGCTGGGATTACAGCTGTGAGCCACCATGCCTGGCCGATGCTCCTGATTTTAATGTGTGAAGACCATATTACCCCAGATCTAACTTGCATGCAATTTAATAGCTGTGTAACCTAGGAAAACATATCTAACCTCTCTGTGCCCTGATTTCCTTCTCTTTAAAATGAAAAGAAATGCAAATTATGGTATTGCATATTCTGATAATTGCCATATTTCAATTCAAAGTATAATGCCTTAAACACCAACAATTCTGAAATATTAGGAATCCACTACACAAATGATTGCTTGCAAAAAAAAAAACAAGAAAGGAAGGAAGGAAGGAAGGGAGGGAGGGAGGGAGGGGGGGAAGGGAGGAAGGGAGGGAAGGAAGGGAAGGGATTCATTGCTAAGACTTGAGGCCAGAGTTGCAAATGGATAAAGTTTACACATTTCACACATCAGATATTCTATGAAACTAGCTAGTACATTGTCCATAAGCAATTCAAGTGAAGATTTCTAACCTAGCAGAACATCTACCTTGAGATATTTGTTGAACTACACTAACTCTTGCCTCAGGGCCTTTGGACGCAATGTTCCGTTTACTTTGAATATTCTAGCACCTCTTGTTGCCCTCCTATTACCCATATATACCATAAGACCTGAAATATTTCCTACAGTTTCCCATGGCAATGAAAGGATCAGCTGTCAGTCTACATACCACCTTTTGTGGAAAATCTTCATACCACCTTTTGTGGAAAATCTTCCCTAACCCCCACCCACCCTACCCAATCCAACCATTCCACAGTTCCCTATTCTTCCCAGTTATAGCCATTACCAATATGGATTTAAATTTTCTATTTACTATTTACTTACACAAGAGTATAAGTTCCAGAAAGACATATCTGTTGTTTGCAGATATGAAGTGCTCAATAAACACTTGTTGAAAGAAGGGAGGGAGAGAAACATAGTTGGATAGTTGGATAGTAGGAAGGATTAATAGATAGGTATGGTTAGTCTCTTCATGGATGTCCTTTGCAAATCTGAAAGCTGACAGACCCACCTACAATTGCAAGGCATTTTTAGTTTTTCAAAGTATTTCACATCCATGATTTTATAATACCTTTCTGAGTGAATAAAGAAACAAGAGAAGATCTTGCTCTTAAAATATGAGTATAAAGACTGTTAAAAGATTAGAAAGTGCAGAGTTTAAAGTAACATAAGAAAACCTAACTAGAGGGGAAATCTGTTTCTGAAATCTCACTCTGTACTCTTTTTGTTCATCTACACTATTCTCAAGGTGATATTGGCAATGTTTTCAGGCAAAGTCTTCTTAATCACTCAAATCAGATGATGAATATGTTCATCTCAGTGATAAATGTTTTAGCTGCCTTGTTGTCCTGTATTTTATAGGTACTACTCCACCTCTGTGGTTGAAGATCAAGGGCTCAAGTACTGAGAAAGGCCACCAAGAAACCCAAGCAGTGTGACTCTTTTTTTTTTTTTTTTTTGAGACAGAATCTTGCTCTGTCGCCCAGGCTAGAGTGCAGTGGCGCCATCTCGGCTCACTGCAAGCTCCGCCTCCCAGGTTCACACCATTCTCTTGCCTCAACCTCCTGAGTAGCTGGGACTGCAGGCCCCTGCCACCATGCCCAGCTAATTTTTTTGTATTTTTAGTAGAGACAGGGTTTCACCATGTTAGTCAGGATGGTCTCGATCTCCTGACCTCGTGATCCGCCCGCCTCAGCCTCCGAAAGTGCCAAGATTACAGGCGTGAGTCACCGCACCTGGCCTAGCAGTGTGACTCTTAATACAAAAAACAATAAATTAATCTACTGCCATCCTAAAATCTTCAAACGTTTGCATTAGTAAGAATAAAGATACACTCAACTATGTTATCAAAAAAATTAAGTTAATTGAATATGACCCACCTGCAAACTAATATGATTGTGTGTACTGTGCACAATGGTCATGTGTTTTGCATATTGTTGTTTTCAAGGGGACTATGATTGCAATTTTGATTAATTGGACTAGTTCTTGAACTCAGGATCAAACTGAAAGCTGTATAATTCTTAGGCCCATTTAATGTCCTTTACATACTTTCATTGGAGGTCTTGAAAATCATTTTCAAAAACTGAAATTAGTTTTTGTCCTAATCCCCTAGAGACCAATGCAGTGAAATTCATCATGCCATGCTGATTCAAAGTGCTGAAATGACTCATGATATAATTAGAGATTTTTTTTATCCAAGTCAAACCTATGAACTACATCTAAAACTGGTTCACTTTAAAGTATCCCAAACAAACTTAGCAGCTTATACAAAGACATAGTAGGAGAGAACAAGGAATACTATGGGAACTGCAGGAAAACCAATGTGGTGAAAACACATGTAACAAAACGAAGAAACTTTTACTCTTTTGGCAACTAGTACAAGAATTCCTCTAAGAATATAACACCATATTTTAAAGAAATATTTTAGGGTCGCCGGGAAAGTGGCGGCGGCGGCGGCGGCGGCGGCTGCAGCTACAAACGGGACCAGAGGGAGCAGCGGGATGGAGGTGGATGCAGCAGTAGTTCCCAGCGTGATGCCCTCTGGAGTGACTGAGAGTGTTTCCGTCGCTCTCCATCCCCTTGTCATTCTCAACATCTCTGACTACTGGATCTGCATGCGCTCCCAGGAGGGGCGGCCTGTGCAGGTGATTGGGGCTTTGATTGGCAAGCAGGAAGGCCGAAATATCGAGGTGATGAACTACTTTGAGCTGCTGTCCCACACCGTGGAAGAGAAGATTATCATTGACAAGGAATATTATTACACCAAGGAGGAGCAGTTTAAACAGGTGTTCAAGGAGCTGGAGTTTCTGGGTTAGTATACCACAGGGGGGCCACCTGACCCCTCGGACATCCACGTCCATAAGCAGGTGTGTGAGATCATCGAGAGCCCCCTCTTTCTGAAGCTGAACCCTATGACCAAGCACACAGATCTTCCTGTCAGCGTTTTTGAGTCTGCCATCGATATAATCAAGGGAGAGGCCACAATGCTGTTTGCTGAGCTGACCTACACTCTGGCCACAGAGGAAGCGGAACGCATTGGTATAGACCACGTAGCCCGAATGACAGCAACAGGCAGTGGAGAGAACTCCACTGTGGCCGAACACCTGATAGCACAGCACAGCACCATCAAGATGCTGCACAGCCGCGTCAAGCTCATCTTGGAGTACGTCAAGGCCTCTGAAGCAGGAGAGGTCCCCTTTAATCATGAGATCCTGCGGGAGGCCTATGCTCTGTGTCACTGCCTTCGGGTGCTCAGCACAGACAAGTTCAAGACAGATTTTTATGATCAATGCAACGACGTGGGGCTCATGGCCTACCTCGGCACCATCACCAAAACGTGTAACACCATGAACCAGTTTGTGAACAAGTTCAACGTCCTCTACGATCGACAAGGCATCGGCAGGCGAATGCGCAGGCTCTTCTTCTGATGAGGGTACTTGAAGGGGTGATGGACGGGGGTCAGGCAACTGTCCCAAAGGGGAGGGCGCTACACTTCATTGAGAGAAATCGCTGTCATTAATAATAAAGGGGAGCAGCCCCTGAGCACCCCTAAAAAAATTTTAAAAAAAGAAATACTTTAATAAACTACATGGGATGAGAGACAAGATCTTAAGGGACATAGTCAAGCTAAAAATAATGGTAACTAAACAAGAATGGAATCTGGAAGTAGAAGAACACTTTGTTTTGGTGAGCCCTTTGATGGAGTTGGGTAAAGCCAAATTGCTCAGTACAATAAAGAGATGAATGTAAAAAACTTGGAGTGAGGATAGGGGCTGGATCCAAAAAGGCTGTATGCCTTGGGAAGAAGATAAAGACAAAAACAGTCCTTGAAGTGCCACAGCTAAGAAAAAGCTTTGGGGGAAAAAATCTCAAATGGTTATTACTATACCAAGTATAATAAAATATCTCCCTCATCTCACCATAAATTCCCTATTTCTCACTAAAACTTTTATAAATGTGGGTTTGGGAAAGATAATGTGATGACATGCAAGAGTTCTATGTCTATCAGGGTGTAATATTTTTAAAAATAATGGACAGGGAACAGCTGGCATCTGAGCTTACATACAGTGTATGAGGAAAGTGAGAAGGGATGAGTCTGGAGGAATGAGCAGGACAATTTTATGAGGGACTATGAGAGCAATCTTAAAAATTGTGCACCTTATCCTAGGGCAAATAGGAAACAGTTAAAAATATTTAAGGAGGGGAACAACATCATCAGGTTTATAATTTTAAAATAATATTCTGGCCAGGTGCAGCGGCTCACACTTTGGGAGGCCAAGGCGGGCGGATCATCTGAGGTCAGGAGTTCAAGACCAGCCTGGCCAACATGGTGAAACCCTTTCTCTACTAATAATACAAAGATTATCTGTGCGTGGTGGTGCATGCCTGCAATCCCAGCCACTCAGGAGGCTGAGGCAGGAGAATCTATTGAACCCAGGAGGCAGAAGTTGCAGTGAGCCAAGATCACAGCCATTGCACTCCAGCCTGGGCAACAAGAGTAAAACTCCATCTCAAAAATAAATAAATAAAATAAAAATTAAAAAAATAAAAGAATCTTCTGGCAGCAATTCAGAGAATGGGTTGGAGGAAGCAATGTTAGAGGCAGAAGGAAAGTTTGCAGCAATCCAGGTAAGAAATATTAATAGCCTGAACTGGTACAATAGCGATAGATATGGAGAGAAATAGACAAACTAGACATATTTAAAAGTTATAACAAATAAGTCTTAGTAATTGATTGGATGTGGAAAACAGACTGACCAATCTTCCTCATATTTTCAGAACTAAGGGGATTCTACAACGTGGCAGTTCCAGTTTAAAAGTGGAGACAGCTCTGAACAAACCATTCCAGTTTGCATGGAACTGAGGGATTCCACATGTTAGAACCAGAAAAGTCCTGAGAAAACTGGGACCCAGTTTCTGGCTTAGGAATGAAGGCATCAGTCCATGAGATAGGAAAGGCAGCAACAGGAACAGATTCAGGTGGGAAGAGGATGCTGAGTTTCACTTTTGAACATGTTCAGTTTCAGGAGCCAATAGCACTCCAAGAATAAATATCCAGTAGGCAAATTGTTTTAAGAATTTGATACTCAAGAGGGAAAGTTAGATCTAAAATATAGTTTTGAAAGTTATCAGCACTTGAGGCTATGTATGCGAATGAACAAGATTGTCCAGGGATAGTTTATACAGATATTAGGGAGGGAAAGAGAGGGACGGCAAGCAAAGGGGAGGGGAGGGGAGGGGAGAAAAGGGGACTGAGAACAGAATTCTAGTAAATATCGATAATTATAAGATATGTAAAGGTGACTGAAATGGAGCAGCTAAAATGGCAAGATAAAAACCAAGAGTACATTGTCTGGAAGTCAGGGCAAGACAATATTTGAAGAAGGAGGCGAGGTCAGTGTCAAGTGCTACAGAAAAACTAGGTGAGATAAAGGCTGAAAATTATCCTTTGGATTTAAGAACAACAAAAAAAAAATCATTATTGATCTTAGTGAAGCAGTTTCAGAGAAATGGTAGAGAGAAGCAAGACTGAGGAATGAATGGCAGATAAGAAAACAAAGATAGGGAGATAAGGATAAAGATACCTCTTTTGGAAAGTTTCAAAGGAGGTGAGATATAAGGAGAATCCAAGGAGAGATGTAGCATTGAGGGAAAGTTTTTTATAATAATTATCTTAGCACAGGATCTCTAGGAAACAGAGCCTGAAGCAGGATTAAAACACTGTTCTTTTTCTGTGAGATTCAAGCCCAGGGAAGTGAGGGTGAGGAAAGGGGAAAATTGAACAAGATGAGATGCAAAGCTGTGTTGAAGCACTGATTGCCTCTTCATAATGAGCCACGAAGCAACAGAACAGGTTGTTCATCACATGTATTTGCCAGTCTTTTTGAGGGACCGTGAGAAGAAATTTCACCTCAGAGTAGTGTGCAGAGAGGAGATGAACTGAGAATTTACCTTATCGTTTCCTACTCTGGAATCTCATTGGTCAAGGCTCATCTCATAGTTTGTTTTGCTTTTCTAATTTCTTGAGGTGAATCATTAGGTGGTTTATGTGAAATCATTCTGTTTTAATGTAACTATGTTTTAACGTTTCCTCCTAGTACTACTGCTTTCCATATGCCCATAGATTTGGTATGCTGTGTTTCTGTTTTCATTCGTTTCCAAACATGTTTTAACTTCCATCTTGATTTTTTCATTTGCCCATTGGTTGTTCAGGAGCATGTTGTTTAATTTCCATGTATTTATACAGTTTCCTACGTTCTTGTTGATTTCTAGTTTTATTGTATAAGGTCAGAAAATATACTCGATATGATCTCAATTTTTAAAAATTTGTTGAGATTTGTTTCATGGCCTACCATATGATCTGTGTTGAAGAACAGTCCATGTGCTGTTGTGAAGAATGTGTATTCTGGTCAGCTGCAGTGGCTCGTGTCTGTAATCCCAACACTTTGGAAAGCTGAAATGAGAGGTTGTTTGTGCCCAGGAGCTTGAGACCAGCCTGGGTAACATGAGGAGATCCCATCTCTAATCTCTATAAAATTTTTTTAATTAGCTAGGCATGATGGTCCACACCTGTAACCTCTAGCTACTCAGGAGGCTCAGGCTGTTATCGCGCCAATACACTGCAGCCTGGGTGAGTGACAGTGAGATCCTGTCTAAAAAAAAAAAAAAAGAATGTGCAGCTGTTGGATAAAACGTTGTTCTGTAACTGCTTGTTAGGTCCATTTGATCTATAGTACAGTTTAAATGCAATGTTTCTCCATTGATTTTCTGTCTAAATGATCTACCCAACACTGAGAATGGGGTGCTGAAAGTTTCCAACTATTATTGTACTACAGTCTGTCTCCTCCTTTAGCTGAAATAATATATGGTTTATAGTCTGGATCCTCTGGTATTGGGTGCATGTATATTTACAATTGGTATGTCCTCTTGCAAAATTGATATTTTTATCATTATTTAATGATCTTCATCTCTTTTTACAGTTTCAACTTAAAGTCTATTTTATCTGATATAAGTACAGCTGCTCCTGCTTGGTTTAGTTTCCATTTGTGTAAAATGTCTTTTGCCATCTCTTCAATCTTTTTCTTTTCTTTCTTTCTTGCTTTCTTTCTTTTTCTTTCTTTCTTTCTTTCCCTTCTTTCTTTCCCTTCTTTCTTTCCTTTCTTTCTTTATTTTATTATTTTTTCCTCTTTCTTTTTTGAGATTGGGTCTTGCTCTGTTGCCCAGGCTGGAGTGCATTGGTGCAATCACAGCTCACTGTAGCCTCTACGTCCCCAAGCTCAGGCAATCCTTTCACCTCAGCCTCCCAAGCAGCTGGGACTACAGGTGTGCACCACCACACCCAGCTAATTTTTTCATTTTTTTATAGAGTTTTGTCATGTTGCCCAGTCTGGTCTCAAACTCCTGGGTCCAAATGATTTGCCCACCTCATCCCTTTGCTTTATATGTGTGTCTTTACAGGTGAAGTGAATTTCTTGTAGGCAGTATATAGTTAAGTCATTTTTTAAATCTGTTCAGCCACGCTGTACCTTTTAATTGGGGAATTTAATCTATTTACACTCAAGGTTATTATGGATAGGTAAGGACTTACTCCTGTCGTTTTGTTATTTTTGGGTTGTTTTGTAGATCTTTCATTCCTTTTTTCCTCTCTTATTGTTTATCTTTGTGACTTGATGGTTTCCTGTAGTGATAAGGTTTGATTCCTTTCTTTTTCTCCTTTATGTACTTGCTCTACTAGTGAGTTTACATTTTTGTGTATTTTAATGATGGTAGTTATTATCATTTTGTTTCTCAATGTAGGACTCCCTTAAGTATTTCTTGTAAGGCTATTGTAGTGTAATAAATTTCTTCAGTTTTGCTTGTCTAGGAACATTATTTCTCCCGCATTTTTGAAAAACAGCTTTGCTGGCAGTTGTTTTTTTTTTCTTTCAGCACTTTGAATATGTTATCCCATTCTCACCTAGCCTATTAGTTTGATTCTAAAAAAACTTGCTGTTAGTCTAATGGAAATTTCCTTATATGTGTGACTTGACACTTGTGTCTTGCTGTTTTTTAAATCTTCGCTTTGTGTTTGACTTTTGACAGTTTGAGTATGCTGTGCCTTGGCAAGGACCTTTACAGGATTCAATCTATTTGGTACCTTTTGAGCTTCATAGATCTGGATGTCTATATATCTGACAATACTTGGGAAGTTTTTAGCTATTATTTCATTACATATGTTTTTCTATGCTTCTTCCCATCTCCTCTCTTCTGGAACTGCCATAATGTGAACAATTTGTTTGCTTATTGGTGTCCAGTAAGTACCAAGGCTTTCTTCTTCATTCTTTTTAATTCTTTTTTTTTTCTTTTTGTCTAACTGGTTTATTACAAAAGAGCTTTCCTCAAATTCAGAGATTTTTCTCTTCTGTTTGGTCTAGTCTATGAGGAAGCTCTTGGTTGTATTTGTTATTTCATTCATTGAATTATTTAGTTCCATGATTTGTTTGATTGTTTTTTATGATCTCTACTTCTTTGTTGGACTTCTCATTCTGACCATGAATTGTCTTCCTGATTTTGTTGAATTGTCTATCTGTATTCTCTTTCAGTTTCCTTAGGATCATTAATTTAAATTCCTTTGCAGGCATTTCATAGATTTCATTTTCTCGAAATCTATGAAATTACCAGAGAATTAATGTGTTCCTTTGGAAGTGTCATATTTTCTTATTTTTTCATATATTATATGTCCCAATGTTAATAGGTACATCTGGAGGAACAGTCACCACTTCCAATTTTATGGAGCAGCTTTCAGAGGAAAAGATTTTTTTCCTGTAGATGGGTCCCATAATGTCGGCTGTATACACTCAGGTGTTTTGGCTTTGGTTCTGGACGGGTGCAGTAATATAGTCTCCATGTGATTGCTTCGGTTGTAATCAACAGCAGGAATGTCTACAAGTGCCTTAGTGGCCTAGATTATGGGTGTTTGTGGAGGCAGTGGTGTGGCTTTGCTTGGGGCAGGGCTGCTGAGAGGGCCAGTTATCAGGTCCTAGGGTGGCACATGCTGGACATAGTGGCTCTGCCAGTTGCATGGGCAATGATGGCAGAGGCAGCAGGCACTGGATGTGTCAATCCTTAGTCACCAGGGAGTACACATGTACTTGATGGCTTGGGCACTTGTGGGGGCAGGGTCACCAGTGGCAGCAGGTGCTGGGCCAGCTGGTCCTCAGTCATCGGGGAGCATGTATGGTGTATGGTGGCTCCAGGACTGGGAAGGCAAAGTCACTAGTGGCAGTGGGCACCAGGTGGGCTGGTCCTATGTCCTTGGAGGAACCACTTATATACCGCTTTAGTATGTATCTCAGTTTTACCTATCTATGGCATGCCTGTCTAGTGTTCAGGGTACTGCTGCAACAATTGACTTAGTGCAGACACAACCTTATTCTAGCTTCCTTTATGCCATGCTGCACACTTCTCACCTGTTACCCTAGCATTTCTGTATTGATTTCAAGGAACAAATGCTACAGTACCCTACTTGCTACTTATATGTGCATTCCCTATAAGTGACAGGGGTTACCACATGGGGTGAGCCTTTGACATTGTTTTCTATCCACCAACTCCATACTTTCAGGGCTAGGTACCAAAGGACATTTTCATAGGTATACACCTCTACCCCTGCATCTTCTGTTACACTGCCAGGTAGACTGTTAAAGTAGGCACATTAGTAATGCTGGAAGCCACTCCCACACTGATATAGTTTACTATACACTGTAATGACCATAAACTACATAAATATACCCAACTAAATGATTTGCCAATTCAACTTCCTCTTAGCTAGATCCCCAAAACACCTCCAATGTCACCAAACTCAAGGGTAAATATAAAGGAAGAGAAGTATATTAGTTAGGGTTCTCCAGAGAAGCCCGTGTGTGTGTGTGTGTGTGTGTGTGTGTGTGTGTGTGTGTAGAAAGAGAGTATGAGAGATTGTAAGTGCTTATGTAGTGATGGAGGTCACGTGATTATGTGTCATGTGATTGTGGAGGCTCTAAAGTCCCAATGTCTGCTTTCTGAAAGCTGGTGATTCAAAAAAAGACAATAATGTAGTTCCAATTCAAGTCTGAAGCCTGAGAACCGTGAGCACTTATACGGTAAGTTCCACTTTGAGGGCAGGGGAACACTGGTGTGCCAGCTCAAGCAGTCAGTCAGAGAGAGAGAATTCTCCTTTGCTCTACCTTTTATAAGCCCTCAATGGATTGGATGATGCCCACTTATATTGGAGAGGGCCAGTTGCTTTACTCAGTCCACCAATTTAAATGCTAAATACTCTGGAAACACACGCACAGACACACCTAGATATAAAACTTAACCAGATGATGTGGTTTGGCTCTGTGTCCCCACCCAAATCTCATCTTGTGGCTCTCATAATTCCCATGTGTTGTGGGAGGGATCTAGATATTCAAAAGTAGCACATACACAGTCACCGAAACCCTTGCATTTTATAAGTAGTTGATTACGAGTATCCAATGGTGATATTTTAGGTATCTTTATTGCTAGACCTTGTTATGAACTATCAGTTCTCTCTTTACTTCTGGAAATAAAGTTATTAGCACCTTTAAATCTAATCAGATTAGACAGCCAATTCCAGAAATCCTCAAACTAATTTACAAAATCCATTTTTTAAAATTCTGTTCCTCTAAAAACACTCTCAGTACCAAAATCCGTATTAGTTAGGGATCTCCAAAGGAGAAGAACCAACAGGACATACACACACATATATATAGGAATACATACAGACAAGTACCCCAAATATTCATAAGTATATATATACATATATATACAGAAAGAAAGAAAGAAAGAAAGAAAGAAAGAAAGAAAGAAAGAAAGAAAGAAAGAAAGAAAGAAAGAAAGAAAGANAAAGAAAGAAAGAAAGAAAGAAAGAAAGAAAGAAAGAAAGAAAGAAAGAAAGAAAGAGAGAAAGAGAGGAAAGAAAGAAAGCTGGAAAGGAGTTATAAGGAGTTGGGTTGGTTCACACAATTATGGAGCCTAAGAAGTTTCAAGATCTGCAGCTGACAAGATGGAGACCCAGGAAAATTGTGTAGTTCCAGTCCAAAACCCAGTAGGCTTAAGATCTATGAAGATCCAGTTCTTTAGTTTCATTCTGAAGGCAGGAAAAGACAGATGTTCCAGTCCAAGAAGTCATACCGAACTTTCCTTGCACTTGAGGAATGGTCAGACTTTTTTGTTCTATTCAGGACTTCAACTGATTAAATGAGGGCCACTTACATTAGGAAAAGCAATCTGCTTTACTCAGGCTACCAACTCAAATGTCAATACCATCCACAAACCAGGCCAGCCACAGTGGCTCACACCTGTAATCACAATACTTTGGGAGGCCAAGGCAGAAGGATAACTTGAAGCCAGGAGTTTGATACCAATCTGGAAAACATAGTGAGACCCCATCTCTAAAAAAATAAAAATTAAATTAAAAATTTAAAATGTCAGCAACATCCTCATAGACATATCCAGAATAATGTTTGACAAAATATCTGGGTATCCCATGGCCCAGTCAAGTTGACACATAAAATTAATCATCAGTGGAAGTCAAACCAGAATGACCTAGTGATCTTAATAAATTGCAGTTAACTTATCTTACTTTTTCAAATATCATTTATACGTATGACCATATGAGCATACTAAAAGGCCCATGCAAGTGAGAAGCCCAGTTTATTCATCAGTTTCAAAGCACTGGTAAGCAACCTAGATGGTGAACTTACATAAACGCATATCCCCAATACACGCTGTCAAAAGAAAGCACCACCAACACCACCAGACAGCACTTTACTCAGGTAAAGCAGTTTTGTCCAATATTCCCAATCCTTGTGATAGTCCATCCCAAGAATCATTGCTCTGGCCCCAGAGCCTATGACTGCCATATCCATGTGGATCATGGGAATGGATATTTGACTATTTTAACTGTTCTTCATTTTGTATAATCCATCAAAGCAATTCCCTCCATTCCACTTGAAATAAATAGCACCTCTTGAGGTTTTGGACAATACTATATTCCTTATCTTTATCAGAAAAAAATAGCAACAAAAGATAACTTCATTGTCCCTCGAGACTGTAACTGGTTGAATAATTTTCTGCTACACCATGGGATACATTTCAGTCCTTTCAACTGTTTAGTTAAGCCTTATTTTATTCTTAAAGCAAAATAATTCATCATTTTATATCTTTCTTTTTCAAGAAATAAGCGTATACTATTTCCACAGGATCAGTTATCACAGTACCTGAAGTTTTGGTTCCCAAGATGCAAAGTCCTATATGAATCAGTACCAAGTACAGCATTGAACTAGGAAAATCTTACTTTCTGAAGGTTTCCAAGGGTCCTAACTAAACTCATGGAGGAAGTTGGGACAGGGATATGTTTTTTTATTTATATACCTTAAGGAGGACTAGAGGGAGATTTTTTCCTTGTTCTGTTTGTTTGTTTGTTTGTTTGTTTTTGAGACAGAGTCTCGCTCTGTTACCCAGGCTGTAGTATAGTGCTGTGATCTTGGCTCGCTGCAGCCGCCACCTCCAGGCTCAAGTGATTCTCCTGCCTCAGCCTCCCCAGTAGCTGGGATTACAGATGTGCACCATCACTCCCAGCTGATTTTTGTATTTTTAGTAGAGATGGGTTTTCACCATGTTGGCCAAGCTGGTCTTGAACTCCTGACCTCAGGTAATCCGCCTGCCTCGGCCTCCCAAAGTGCTGGGATTACAAGTGTAAACCACCGCACCTGGCCATTTTTTTTTTTCCTTTTAAATTTCACCGGATTGGCCGGGGGCGGTGGTTTACACCTATAATCCCAACACTTTGGGAGGCCGAGCTAGGCGGATTGCTTGACTTGAGGAGTTCTAGACCAGCCCAGGCAACATGACAAAAACCCTTCTGCAAAAAATTAGCCAGGCGTAGTGGTGTGTGCCTGTAGTTCCAGCTACACAAGAGGCTGAGGTGGGAAGATCACCCAGGAGGCAGAGGCTGCAGTGAGCCTTGATCATACCACTTTGCTCTAGCTTGGGCAACAGATTGAGACTCTGTCTCAAAAAAAAGAAAGAAAGAAAAATCCACTAGATGGAGATGTTGATGACCTAGTTATCCCAGGAGCTCTGTAAGAAAAGTCAAAAACTCTGAATTGCAAAAAAAAAAAAAAACAAAAAAAAAAAACAAAAAAACAAAAGACAAGCAAACAAACAAACTCTGAATTGCTTTCTAACCCTCATATTCCCACTAGTAAGTGTGATCTAGAAAACAATAAAAAAGGATTACAAGATAAAGTCTCTTGAGGAGATTCCAATCCAAGACACAAAATAATCTCTTTTAATCCTCTGTAATCTGTATAATAAAACCTTCTCCCTTTGTCAACAATGTTTTCATCCCAGAGGAAAGTACTACCTACGGCATTGAAATATTGTCATCCTCTTTTCCCCTTTATGCTCCAGAATCTTAAGAAAAAAAAAATTACAAATTGAATGTGTATGAAATGCAAAAAGAAGGGTAGAAGTGTAATATAATAAAGGTAGTATGTCAGACTCACATAGAGGCACCAAAAAATGAACTTTTTTTTTGATGAAAAACTCTCAAAACTAGATTCCAATCTTCTTTTCTCTTTCTCTAAGCTCTTCTAATTGGCTTGCCAAATTAACCAATGTTCTCCATTTTCTCTCTAAAATATAAGACTTAAGTCCAAGTACACTGAATAGTTTATATCATATTAATCCTGGTTAGTAGGCTATATTCCACTACATCCCCATACTTCTCTTTCCATTGGCTAGGCTGTATGCTTATCAATAATTACTTCTAGGTACATTTTCACTATTCTAATTGCTTTTTTGAGGTAAAAATTTTGTAAACTGATGAAGCATGTATGAGAAAAGAAAGTTGTGTTTATAAAACTTAAGCTAAATGCTTTGATGAAGTCTAGGTAAAAGCAGCGGCTAAAAAATTTGCTGTCAAAGTAAGTGTAGGTGAGACAAGCATAAAAGAATGGGGAAAAGCATTACAAATCTCAGTGAATATTATATTAAGATTGCAAGACAGAGTCTCACGGCTGCACAGGCTGGAAAGCAGTGGCCCGATCTTGGCTCACTGCAACCTCTGCCTCCCTGGTTCAAGTTTTTCCCACGCCTTAGCCTCCTGAGTAGCTAGGATAACAAGTGTGCACCACTACAGCCAGCTAATTTTTTGTATTTTTAGTAGAGACAGGGGTTTCACTATGTTGGCCAGGCTGGTCTCGAACTCCTGGCCTCAAGTGATCCAACCGCCTCAGCCTCCCGAAGTCCTGGAATTACAGGCATGAGCCACTGCACCTGGCCTGCTTTACAAATATCTTTAAAGTTTTGTTCAGCTTTCAAGAAACCAAAACTAAAATTGTAGGCAATGCATCATGGTTATGATTGAACCAAAAAAGACAACTTAGAACATCAATAACTGTATCCACATTAAAAAAAAAAATTAAACAAGGCCTTAACCCAACTTCAAAATAGGGCTGTATGCATGTACACTTTCAGGTGTTCATCTAAAATAAAATGTTAATGTAACATTTGGAATGATTCCCCACTTTGACTTTTTAAACTATCTGTTAACAATTCTCAAGAGCCTTTCACTACACACCATTTACATGCTCATCCTCCAAATGTTATGTTCATTAATTTTTCAATGTCTACTTAATGAACTCTAAACTTTGTGGTCTAGCAAATCCACACATTTTTACCTAACTCCATGTTCTATTTTTATTTTTTATTCATATACCTTATCTTTAGTCCAATTAGACTCATTCTCTGAGCACATGCTTTAATTTTAAGTTCATGTTGTACTATTTAGGAAAGGAAGGAAGGAAGGAAGGAAGGAAGGAAGGAAGGAAGGAAGGAAGGAAGGAAGGAAGGGAGGGAGGGAGGGAGGGAGGGAGGGAGGGAGGGAGGGACCTGGATGGGCCTTTGGAGAATAGGATGAGGAGGCTCCAGTTACAGGTTGAGGCAGCAGCAATGTCATCTCATCATGGGTGGGATAGTTGCAAAGCGAATTAGGAAAAACTAAAGGACTCTGGGCTGGGAAGGAAAAGACAGGACTCTCTATTAGTTGACCATCAGTTGAGTCCCAACCAAGAGGTTCTAGAACAACCAACTACGTGATTTCAAAACAATTTCCAAAATAACAAATCTTGAAGACTTGAATCTCTTCACTTCTCACATTCCTGATTCAAGAGGGAATAGTTAATTTGATTATTTTTCCACTTAGGGCATTACTTTTCTGCCCTAATTTTATTTTTTTATCCACTTTATACAGTTTTCCTAAAAATCGACAGTGTCCCAAAGGAAGGGAAAGCTTATGTCCATGCAAAAAAGCTGCACAGGGACATTTATAGCAGCTTTATTCATAATTGCCCAAACTTGGAAGCAACCAAGAAGTTCTCCAATAGGTGAATGGATAAATGAACTGTGGTACCTCCAAACAATGAAATAATGTTGAATGCTAAAAAGAAATGAGACATTAAGTTATGAAAAGACATGGAGGAAATTTAAATGCATATTACTAAGTGAAAGAAAAAATCTGAAAAGTTACATGCTGTTTGATTACAACTATGTAACATTCTGGAAAGGGCAAAACTATGGAGACAGTAAAAATATCAGTAGTTGCCAAGGGTTGAGGGGAGGGAAGGAGGAATAAGCAAAACACAGGATTTTTAGGACAGTGAAATATTCTATAGGATACTATAATAGTGGATACATGTCATTATACATTTGTTCAAACTTACAGAATGTACAACACCAAGAGTGAACCCCCATGTAAACTATGAATTTGGGGTGATAATGATGTCAAGGCAGGTCTGTCAGTTGTAAGAAATGTACCATGCTGGTGGGAGATATGGATAACGGCGGAGGCTGTGCAAGTGGGGGCAGAGGGTACATGGGAAATTTCCGTATCTTACTCTCAGCTTTGCTTGAACCTAAAACTGCTTTTTAAGAAGTCTTTTTTTTTTCAAATGACAGTGTTATAAAAATTTCTAAGCTAGAAAAGACTTTGAGTGATTATCCTCCATCTCCCTATTTTAGACAGCATCACAATAACATCATCCCAGGCAGATGAAGAGCTATTACTTTTCAAACCTCCAGAAGAGAAGATTCTACAACCTCCCAACGTTAACAACTCTCACTGTCAGGAAATGCTTCCATCTGTAATCTAAATCTCTCATGCTGCTGTTCAAATCAGTTTTCACTCTGCAGAGCTGAGTTGATATTGAGAACAGCTGGTCTTCAGTTTCTACGTAGAAATTCTTCATTTGTTACCACTGTAATGTAATGAGATTATATTTTCTGTGTAGCTTTGATTTAGTTTTTAGCTTACATCCTTGTCCAAGCTGATTAACCCCATTTCCCCAACCTACACAAAGAGTTCATTTGTACCCTTATCTGTACTCGCACATCACTTTGCAAGTATCTCTACTTTAGTATTATCACAACTTAGTGGAATTGTAGGTAGGTGTGACTATCCTCACACCTCCTTCTATCTTATTCGTGTGCCTATCTCTGTAACTGATATGTAATAGGCCCTCAATAAATGACTGTCAAATGAATGAATGAATGAAATAGCACCCAGATAAACCATTTTCTTCTGACTATTCAGCCATGGATGTGGGTATCCTCTGTCAGGTAAGTTTCTCTTGATAACAAGTAACAACAACTAACTCTACTAGTTTTGAAAAAAACAGAGAATGTACTGGAAGAATACTAGAACAGCTTACAGGATCAAAGGAAAACTTGGATCAGAAAGGTTAGGAACTAGGGTGTTTGCTCTGCAGGAGGTTGTGGGCCTTCTTTCCAGCGTTTTACAATGTGTCTCAACCGCCAACTACTTTCAAATTATGCTGTTTCTCTTCTTGCAACACTTCCAGTACACAAAAGAGACAAACTGATGGGCCCAGCTTAGGTCAGGTGACAGACCTGAGCCAATTAGTCATGGTCCAGGGAATAAAGATGGCTAATGTAGACACAGCTATCAGGGCAAAGGTCATCAGAGGACATGTCTGTGCATGATGGCAGCTCCTCAGAAAAGGGGAACCCTGCATTGTAGAGCCACCTCAAGAGACGACTACTACAAACAAGCACTGAGCCCTTGAGCCCATTGTCATTGTTGAGAGGACATCACAGAGCTAAATAAACAAGGTAATTAAACATTTTTTCTCTCTTCTTCTTTTTTTTTTTTTTTTTTCGGTTCTGTTATTTATCTTTAGGCCCTCTGGTACGAAAATTTAAGAAGATAAAAACCTATCTTACTTAGTTAAAATATAAATTTCCTTGGAACTAGACATTTAGAGATCAGTACTTGAGCTAGTGATAAATACTATCACAAGATTTACAGCACATGGAAAACTCTTTCAGAAATTCAGTACATTTTACACATCATTGAATTAGTAGCAGACACATGCCTAAGCTACTGAATCGCAAAGAGCAAAAGATGGAGGTGTTGCATGGCCTAATACCCTGCCAATAGGCTCAGCATGCCTGCAGTATCCTGTCCTGAAGTTCCTCATGAGTACATATGCCAAGAAGACACTATAAAAGGAGAGGAGGAACAATTGGTCAGCTATGTAATAATACTACTTTGCAATGATTTAGAAGTTTTCAGTTTAATTCAAATTGTTTCACATCTCTTGTCTGATTTTGTAATTGAGTTAAACACCTACGATAGATTAAAATAGCCACAAAAGAAATTCTTTGCAGCTCTTTCCATGAAGAGGAGGAGTCAATTTTCCCACCCCATGAATGTGAGCTGATAGAGACTTGGTTTGACTGAACGAAAGAAAATGACTGTGTGTGAATTCCAAGCCTAGGCCTTGAGAGACCTCATGAACAAGCAAATTAAAAAAAAATAAGAAACCATGTGGAGACACTTACATTTGAAGGCGTTTGTTGCATTGAAGTAGATAATCTATACATCACCCAAATGCAGTTGCCCATTGCCTTTTATTTAGTTTGGCACAAAACTATAATCTTCTTTCAAAAAACTTTTGTTTGGCATCTCTATATATCTCTCTCTATTCATCTATTTGTCTGTGAATCCCCCAAGTTTATAGGCAAAGCAAGCTTGGTTTCCTAACATTTTGGAAAAAAATTTACACTTAGAATTTGGCTAATCCAGAAATGCTATTCTCCAGGTTAAGACATTCAGGCAGTCTATAAAATCTTCCTAAATGTAAGATCATGCCGGGCGCGGTGGCTCAAGCCTGTAATCCCAGCACTTTGGGAGGCCGAGACGGGCGGATCATGAGGTCAGGAGATCGAGACCATTCTGGCTAACACGGTGAAACCCCGTCTCTACTAAAAAATACAAAAAATTAGCCGGGCGAGGTGGCAGGCGCCTGTAGTCCCAGCTACTCGGGAGGCTGAGGCAGGAGAATGGCGTAAACCCGGGAGGCAGAGCTTGCAGTGAGCTGAGGTCCGGCCACTGCACTCCAGCCTGGGCGACAGAGCGAGACTCCGTCTCAAAAAAAAAAAAAAAAAAATGTAAGATCATTTTCAAAATTCTTGCTATTTTTTTTTGCATCATTTACTGAGAGAATTAAACTTATGTTTTATGTGTTTCCAGTTCTGTTCTCCTGTGTGAGTTACCTGAAAGTTAACAGGGTAGTTATAATCTACGGGCCATCTCCCTGGATGTGAAGATTTGGCTCTGCTTCACTTCATCTTCTCTGACTTCCTGATTTGAAGATCTGTCACAGGCCCCTGCTGTGAGATCTTCTTTATTCTGTTTTCCTTTTATCTTTACCCAGAGACTTCCAAGAATTCTTTGTTCCTCCCATTTCCATAGTTACTTTGGTATTTGAATATCTTCCTATGCTTCATCCTGCTAGAGTTTACGGATGCTTGGTTTGAATATAGGATGAGAGCTGGGATACTTAATAATTAGCACAGAAGCCAGCCTAGAAATTCCCACAGCTGGCTGTATCATACACCCCTCTGTACTCATTATTTTTACTATGGTTTTGGTAATATTACACTTCACAAAAACTAAACAAGCCAGTTTCTTGACTAAAGGAAATCATATTCATCTTACATGACTCCCCCATTTAATTTATTTTTAATCTAATACAGTTATTGTTCTTATGTCAGTTTCCTGTTCTGATTTTCTTTTCTCCCATGATAATATTTGGTTTTCTATACCTCATTATTCTATTCCCCTTCCCCTAAATCTAGCATCTCTTTTTACTCTGAAAAAGGATTGTGATCATTCTGATAAACAGCAGGCAAAAAATCCTAAACCCTTTGGAATAAGAGTTAAAACATATTATTTTAAGAGATGTCTTCAGTCTATACGATTTCTCCAGGCACCAACACACCATAGAACCAGCTGCCTGTATTCACAGTCACTACCTGCCACTCTAAAAGAAACAATGATGCCCTGGAATGAAAGGAGGGAGGGGCTTCACGAGAAAACTGGGACACTATTGATGAAAAACATCAAAAAGAAATTCTTCTAATTCACTTTAAGTGGAGTTTACATTGGAAAAAAAATAAAGACAGTGGAGCATTTGATCCCATTCATCAAAAAGCACTTACTGAGCACCTTGGTAATACAGGTTACATCTGCATGCCTCAATTTCCAGCGTGCTTACATAAATTATCTCATATGTGAGGTAGGTAGGCAGATAATCAATGAGTTATTGTCTATGAAACACTTTAACTGAATACACAATATAAACATTAAGAAAAAAATATTTCTATTTTACACATAAGCAAATGGGGTCTCAAAGAAGTGGAGAGACCTGCCTAATCTGACAGGCCTGGTGTCTTGACTACCACAAAGCTTTGCATCACACTGCTTTTCTGTGAGTCTCCTATGTGCAAAGCAGAGGGATATGTGGAAACTTCTGATTTGAAAGGGTTTACAAATCAGTTATGGAGAAATGACATACACATAAAAGAATAACATGATGATGATAGTGAAGATGATGATGATAGTTGACAATTTTATGGTACTTATCCTGGGCTAGGCATTGTTATACATGCAGTGACCCATTTAATTCTCTTAGCAATCTTTCAAAATAGGCATCATGAGATAATTAAGGCACAGAGAGATTTAGTTACTTGCCCGAAGTCACCGCGATAGTGTGTGGTAGGATTGAAATCATTTGAAGTCAGCTGCCTGGCTCCAGGGGCTATGTTTGACTACTATACTCTACTGCCTTTCTATAAAACAGTATATGGAATACATCCTATATTCATGATCTAATTAGTGTGCTAGAATGTCAGGGAGATTTATATTGGGAAAAAAAAAAGACAAGCATTTGTCTCACCAAAAAACTAGTATAGAACAGAAATTTGGGGAAAGATTTATTTAACCAGAAGAAGCTAAGGAAATATGAAATGTAAAAAAGAAAAAGAAAATCTCTGCTCAGTGTTTTCAGGAACTACTCATGGAACCAGTGTGACTAAAAGAGAGGATTTGTATGGTGGCATAATGGATATTAAGACTGGTGTGTTAAGTATGAACAAATTGTGACTTGTCTGCAATGAAAAGCTAAGTCTAGACTCAGTAATAAATAATGGGAAACCCCAAAGGCTAAAGTCCTCAAAAATTTGTTTTCCTGTGATAAACATATTAGAGAGAGGAAGGCATAAAACTGAGGAGAGCAGTTAAGCAACAATTGCACTGGTCCCTGTGGCATGAGGTCACGGGTGGCTTAGGCTAGAGTGACGTGGACGGGGAAGGGAAGGATAGCGAGGATATAACCGACATTACTCACTGAGGATTAACAGGACCTGGCGACTGACAGGATGAGGAAAGCAAGGGATTTCCAAGGTGACTCGAAGCTTCCAAGCTTGCATGAATAAGAAAATAACAATGCCATTTATAGAAACCGGGAGGTCCAGAAGGGAGCTGATTTGGAGACATTCAGATTTGAACATACTAAATTTAGGGTGACAGGATATCATCTAAGTTGAAAGGCTGAGAGTTAACAAATATTTATTGAACCCCTACATTGTATTAAGACAACGTACTAGAGCCTGGGGATACTGCTGTGACAAGACAAGGCCCCTCCCATCATGAAGCACGGAGTCAGGCAACTAGAGGATTATGTAGATTAGAAGAAAGCCAATCTGCTAGACTTGGTGGCTAGAACCGGAATGGTGGTGTATATCCTCTCTCTCTCTCTCTGTTTCAGTGGGGCTCTTTTTATATTTAACCTTCTAAGTGATTCAATTATTTATATTCAGTCTCTCGCCCCATTGAATGAATTACTATGCACAGTTGTTTTTCTTCACAGAGAATTAAAATAAAAAATGCTTATTTAGGAAACCTAAGGAGACAGGGAGGTATTCCAAGTCAAGCACTTGCTTGAGTTTGCTAACAATAGGAATTATCAAGTTCCCAGTCAAGAGACAGCATCAAAAAGAAGAAAAAAAAACTGCACAACAACCTATTTGCTGATGGGGAAGCCTCTGCTCCTCATATGCACATGCATCCCCTAGACTGATGACAACTATTTGCAGCTCATGCTTGTCCCTGTCATTGGGCCTGGAGCTTACTTAGTTTCAGAGTAGAGGAACCAGGGCCTCCACTGTTTTTAGTGTATAGGTGCCCAAGGGCTAGATATGGCCTACGGGCCTATTCTGTGTGGCCTATATAAGATTCTTTCTTTGAGACAATACTTAAATTTCAGGTGTGGAATTCAGAGGTTACACATAAAACTCAAGATTTCCAGCTGCTCTTGAAAAATCAGAATGTATGTCAACATTGGATCTGCTTTTCTGCTGACAATTTTGGGTTGGAGTTAAGTTAGAACTGCTCCCATGTAGACACAGTCCATACCCCTCATACAACAAATACTTGGTATACCTCACTCCTGATGTTCTCTGTATGGCTCCCATAGTATTTGAACTTGCAACCTCTCAAATGTGTAGTTCTCTAGGGAAGTTCAGCAAACGTGCTTGCCTGGCAAGAGATAGTAGACCAAAAAACTAGAGCTGCATCCAACATATTAAGAGGAATAAAAAAATGAAGGCATTCTCCAATAACAAATAGGGGGCTCTTTCAGAAGAAAGATGCTTTGGTCATTAGCAAATGACACTCTGGGCATGTAATTTATATTTTCTGAAACTCAACTTCCTGATTTGTAAATTGAAACTAATAGGGATCCAGCAATCCCACTACTTGTTATGTACCCAAAGGAAATGAAATCAGTATATTGAAAGGATAGTTGCACTTCCATGTTCATTGCAGTATTATTTATAATAGCTAAGATAGGGAATAAGCCTAAGAAATATCTGTATTCCCATGTTCACTGAAGCATTGTTTATAATAACTAAAAGAATCAGCCTAAATGTCCATCAACAGATGAATATACCAAAAAAATGTGGTACATATACACAATGTAATCCTATTCAGCCTTTTAAAAGAAGGAAATCCTGTCATTTGCCACAACATGGAAAAATAAACCTGGAGAACATTAAGTGAAATAAGCCAGGCAATCAGAGACAAATAGCATATGATCTCATATGTAGAATGTAAAAAAGTTGAAATCATAGAAGTAGACAGTGTAATGGTGGTTACCAAAGGCTGGGGGTAGGGAGTAGTGGGGAAGATGTTAGTCAAAGGATATAAAATTTCAGTTAGACAGCAGGAATAAGTTCAGAAGATTTATTGTACAATATGATGACTATAGTTAATAACAAAGTATTATATTCTTGAAAATTGCTTAAAGGGTAGCTTTTAAGTGTTCTCAGCACACACACACAAAGAATGTGTGATGTAATGCATATGTTAGTTAGCTTTAGTCATTTCGATGTATACATATTTCAAAATGATGTTGTACATGATAAATACATAGTTTTTGTCGATTAAAATGTTTTTAAAAGAAACTTACAGGATTTCCCCCCCACCCTAAAAATTGCCATTAAATGAGATCATGCTACATGAAATCCTTACTACAGTGCCTGGCATTTATGATTGCTAAGTAAATAAAAATAATTGTTGTAATTGTAGGTATCCTTTTCAGAGACAATCACAAACTTCAGGTGCAAATGCAAGCTGGTTTTAATTTTTTGTTGTTGCTTGTTTGTTTTTGTTTGTTTTCGAGACTAAGTCTCACTCTGTCTCCCAGGCTGAAATGCAGTAGTGCGATCTTGGCTCACTGCAACCTCTGCTTCCTGGGCTCAAGCAATTCTCTGCCTCAGCCTCCTGAGTAGCTGGGATTACAGGTACCCACCACCATGCCCAGCTAATTTTTGTAGTTTTAGTAGAGACGGGGTTTCACCATCTTGTCCAGGCTGGTCTTGAACTCCTGACCTTGTGATCTGCCCACCTTGACCTCTCAAAGTGCTGGGATTACAGGCGTGAGCCAATGGCTGCAAGCTGGTTTTTCTGTATACTTCACTCATGTGTGTCTATTGAGCACCTACTATAGCTCCATGCAAGGCATTCGAAACACGTATAGAACAAACATACTTCATGTCCTTGACATGACCAGGGAACCTTGAGTTTCCCTGGTAAGAACTGAAAAGGTTAGAGAAAAGTGTATGAATAGGAGAAAAGAGTTTCTGAAGTCAACAGTACCATCTAAGAAGAAAAACTGGAAGTAAAAGGCTGGGAAGAGGCAAAGAAAATTCAAGACCAGAGTCAAGAAAAGAGTATAGGCTGGGCGTGGTGGCTCACAGCTGTAATCCCAACACTTTGAGAGGCAGAGACAGGTGGATCACCTGAGGTCAGGCATTCAAGAACCAGCCTGGCCAACATGGTGAAACTCCGTCTCTACAAAAACACAAAAATTAGCTGCGCATGATGGCGGGTGCCTGTAATCCCAGATACTCCGGAGACTGAGGCGAGAGAATCACTTGAATGTGGGAGGCAGAGGTTGCAGTGAGCTGAGATCATGCCATTGCACTCCAGCCTGGACAACAGAGCAAGACTCCATCTCGAAAAGAAAAAGAAAGAAAAAAGTATATAGAAAGATATCACAAAAAGATGAAAGGCAAAGAGTAAGTCTCTTCCTATGTTGAATTTGGATACAACATTTCATCCTCCACAGAATAATGACCATCCACAAATAATGACTCTGTAACAAGTAACGCTTACACAGTACTTACTACACGCCACGCAGTATTCCGGCTATTAATACTTTATACATATTAGTTCATATAATTTGCAGAACAACTTTTAAGATAGGTTCTTTAATTTAGCTTTTACAAGTGCATAAAAACTGGCTCATAGAAGTCAATAATTTGCCCAAAGTTATTCAACTAACAAATTGGTAGAGATAAGCTTTAAAACTAGGAATTCTGGCTCCACAGTCAGTGTTTTTAAGCACTTTCAGATATGTACAAGGTAACTTGCAATTAGATCCTGGAAAAAAAGGTATTTTCATGGCTCACACCCTTCCAAAAAATGTAGTCTAACGTGCTCAACCCAGCATGCTATTTTCTCCAGATTCTAATGGAATCTGTCATTCCATGTTTTCTGATCGAACTTTTGCTTTGCTGTCAGAAAAGACTAAAATCAAATCATGGTTTTGAAGTACTGAGGAGGAAATAAACAGACGTCGGGGCATGCCCAGGAGCAAGCACACTATTTCTGCTTTCCAGTGAGTGCTGAAATTCTGAGAAAGAGAGCTGAATTTGGAAAAGGAATGACTGACCATATCAATAATGTTTACGTCGGGCATGGTGGCAGGTGCCTGTAGTCCCAGCTACTCGGGAGGCTGAGATGGGAAGACTGTGTGAGCCCAGAAGTTTGAGTCCAGCCTGGGCAACACAGGGAGACCCCATTTCTAAAATAATAACAATAATGTGTAAAAAAATCAATGTGGTAGAATGGGATTTGGACTGCTGTCTCTCCTAGGGTGGGAACACTTCACTGAGTCAGAGAAGCAGGAGATTCCCAATGTCTTGACAAACTGTCTGAGTACTTGGCACAGTTCAATTACATACCAAAAAAAAAAAAAAAAAATCACAAATACAGAAAATGAAGTCAATAATGATACTAGAAATTTTTTTATCGGAGTACTTATTCTGTGTCAGGTGCAATTCCAAGTGCCTTCCAGGCAGTATCTAACTTTATAACTCTGTGAGAGAGGTAGTAGTATTTTCATTTCATAAATGAAGAAACCAAGGCACAAAGGTCACACAGCTAATCAGCACTTTCCAGAATTTGAACTCAAGTAGCCTGGCTTAGAGCCCATTGTTAACCACAGCAACATATTCCATTCAGGTAAACATGTAATCTTGATTTCTAAATATCTTTTGGCTAGGTTGATATTTTTATACAACTTAGAACATTTCTCAGGCCTTATTAAGGCCTGAATCAAAAAGCCCATGATCTTAACTGCAGAGGGGTTGATCTCCCTATTAACATTTCTCTCCTATTAACTCGGGCGAGGCCTAAACTTTCAGGGTGATATATAATTTTAGGTTGAGTATAGATACAGATAAAAATGTTGATGCTCGTTCCTAGACTGATTGAGAAAGAAATAATTGTATGAAATTTGAGTTGGTTACAGATGTGTCTTTACGTTTATTTAGATTCATTAAGTAGTGGTTTTCTTTTCATGTTGGGTAAATTTTGTTATTTTAAGTGGCAAAATAAGATAGTAAGTCCATTAAATACTTTTTTTCTACCTACCAGAACAAAATTTGAATAGAATCTTCAACATGAAAAACTAAAATCTTTTCACTAAAGTCATATAACAGTTCACCACTAGATGGAGCAACTAAATTTTAAATTTTTTCGTTCACGGCAAACCTTTAAGCTTGTTTTGAATTTAGTCCTGATTTTAGGTCACTTATTTAACTGCTCCCTTTTCTTTTTCTTTTATCAGATGTTCAGAAGCATATTATAATCTCTAATACAGAAAATGTAATAAAAACAATGCCACTATTAATGCCCTGAATGCTTGTAAACAAAGTTTACTGAGACAAAAGGCACCTAAAAAAGATTGACCATAGGCAAATAAAAGTTCAGGAATTAAAGCAAAATAAAAAATTTTAACTTAAATGAATTTTAACATGTTTAACAATGATATTCACTGCTTTCCTGTCTGCAATCTACTGTCTCACAATGTTACCCATCCAGTTAAACCAAGCAAAAAGACCTCTTACCTACCAGAACAAGTATCACACAGCTTGTGAATATATAGCCTTGTGCACACAGGATTTCATGCATGCACCAAACAATACAAGTCCTGGCTGAAAGACTCAGGATGATGTTTAATAGTGTGACACAAGAAACACAACAGGTTAGGCTTAGTGATTCCTGTGCAATTCAGGGAGTTTTTATAGATCATGTGTATTATTCTCTTTCCACTGAAAACCAAAGCAATCATTCATTCATTTAATAAGTATTTATTGAGAGACTTCTATGTGCTGAGCCTCATAATCTTCAGTCACTTTCATCACAGAGACAAAAGATATTGTCTCAGAATTAGTTCAAGGTTGATCATGCCCTGAAATTTGCAGCCTTGCATAGGTCTGCTGGGGACCAACAAGGAGGAAGGATAGCTAGAATTAATAACTGCTGAAGCTTGTGAAAATTAGGATGATGAAAGAAAAGAATCTACACTGAACGATGACAGAGATGTTTCCTTTATCCTCTATTGACTAAAGTTGACACCAGTTGCTATCCATAGAACATTAGAAATCAACATGAGAACCACACAGAACATTATTTAAAATTTATTCTGAGCATCACTGTATTTAATATAGCTACTTGCAAGTTATATGCTCATATTTCAGACCAAGTCATTTTCATCTTTTTGTCACTTTTTGTCACTATTATAAAGACTTAAATTAATACTACTTTGTATAACATTAAAATTATTTGTCTAGGCCAGGCATGGTGGCTCACACCTGTAATCCCAGCACTTTGGGAGGCCAAGGCGGGTGGACCACGAGTTCAGGAGATCGAGACCATCCTGGCTAAAACGGTGAAACCCCGTCTCTACTAAAAATACAAAAACAAAATTAGCTGGGCGAGATGGCGGGCGCGCCTGTAGTTCCAGCTACTCAGGAGGCTGAGGAAGGAGAATGGCGTGAACCCAGGAGGCGGAGCTTGCACTGAGCAGAGATCATGCCACTGCTCTCCAGCCTGGGCAACAGAGCGAGACTCTCTTTCAAAAGAAAAACAAACAAACAAAAAATAATTTGTCTAGACTGATAATTGGGGTCAAGATTCTGTTAATCAGAAGGACTGGTGAGGTGAGCAGCATTTAAAAAAAAAAAAAAAAAGAAGGTTCTTCATTAAAGCTTTTTCCTGCCTGAATGGGACAGCCACATTAATGCTCAAACACTTTACTAATTAGGCGTTTTGGTTATGCACTCAAAAGACTATGCAATTTTATCTTATTTATTTTTAAAAATTAATTATTACTTTTTTCTTTCAAGACAGAGAGTCTGTCTGTCACCCAGGCAGGAGTGCAGTGGCACAATCTTAGCTCACTGCAGCCTCCAACTCCTGGCCTCAAGTGATCCTTCTACCTTAGTCTCCTGAGTAGCTGTGACTACAAGTACATGCCACAACACTTGGCTGAATTTGTATCTTAGAGTTCAAAGGAGTTGATTGTCTGTTTTCCAAGTCCTTAGGAGATTCAAAACAACAAATGAGAAAGAGGATGACAATAACAGACATTTATTGAGCACCTATTACTTTCAGGGCATTGTTTTAAGCATTTTATTTCCCTTAATCTTCATAGCAACCTTAAGACATAGGTACTATTATTTTCTGCCACTTCATACATGAGAAAACTGAAGAGCAGAAAGGTTAAGTAACTTCCCCACAGTTACATGGCTTTTTTAAAAAATTAATTAATTAATTATTATTATTATACTTTAAGTTCTAGGGTACATGTGCATAACGTGCAGGTTTGTTACATATGTATACTTGTGCCATGTTGCTGTGCTGCACCCATCAACTCGTCAGCACCCATCAACTCGTCATTTACATCAGGTATAACTCCCAATGCAATCCTTCCCCCCTCCCCCCTCCCCATGATAGGCCCCAGTGTGTGATGTTCCCCTTCCCGAGTCCAAGTGATCTCATTGTTCAGTTCCCATCTATGAGTGAGAACATGCGGTGTTTGGTTTTCTGTTCTTGTGATAGTTTGCTAAGAATGATGGTTTCCAGCTGCATCCATGTCCCTACAAAGGACACAAACTCATCCTTTTTTATGGCTTCATAGTATTCCATGGTGTATATGTGCCACATTTTCTTAATCCAGTCTGTCACTGATGGACATTTGGGTTGATTCCAAGTCTTTGCTATTGTGAATAGTGCCGCAATAAACATACGTGTGCATGTGTCTTTATGGCAGATCTGAGATTTCCACCCAAACAGCCTGGCTCCAGACTCACTATGAAAACCACTACCTATACTATGAAGAAAGACTTAACTGGCAGACTCATAGACAGCAGCAAGAAATGATCATTACTAATCTGACAGCAAGGAAGAGATGAAACATGAAGAACAGCTAAAGGAATTCAAAGTGCACAGCAACCTAGGGTCATTTTAAACACCAGTAAACTGCTCTTTAAATACATGTTTTTCCAGATTTTCTAGGACAATTCATATTTTACATATTTCTATAACCCCTACAAAGACACTCAAAAATTTCCCGCTGTTTTTCTGTTTTCAACTCAGAAAATATAGTTATTACCCAAAGCTTACTCGGCATGTAGGACAGTCTAGCAATGATTACAATGCAGCTCAGATACTATGAGAGTCTATGTGTGAATCCAACTGCATCCTGGTAGGAAACATCATGGATTCCTAAGGTCTCTGAGAGTCATTTGTGTGCCTCTCCTCCCCAAACTAGGGACCCTGAGATAATAGCCCTGCTTTCTCCTAACAAGAGGCTGGGGTCTAAAGAGTACACGCAGGTAGCCTCCACTAAGGGGAAGGCTTATAGAGAAGATACTATTATCTTGTTAAGATGGCAGGGCATGTGCGCCACCGGACCAGGTGAACTAGAGTTACTGGATTTGTGGGTATGCATAGCATACTAAGGAGTCAGTCCTCACAGACAGTAATGTGGCTTAGACCCGATCATATGTCTCAGAAGAGGAAAGGTAAAAGCTGTGAAAACACAGCCCCACTCCTACGAGACAAGCGGAAGCATGAGAACATTGGTATACTACTGTCTGGATTCACCGGGATCAACACCCTGAGCCAACTTTTCAGGGTGAGTCCCCCTTTCTCCTAAGACAGAAAGAACTAGAGAGCCTTTGGGGAGCTGTATAAACTCTCTAGAGAAAGACAAATAGTTCAGTATACAAATGATGCCAAGATAATGGGGTGGGTACATGCATGGGTCCAGGTTTTATGATCCCTAAAGCCAATATAATTTAGGAATACATTTTTTAAGAAAACTCAAAACGATGAATACAAGCAATTAGGTTCAAAAATGAAAACTCATAGACAAGGAGAAAAGAAATCACAACAAATTACAAGTCTTGAAAAACTGATATTTACCACAAGCATCCAGAAAAATAACATAATATTTTACTAATTAATTTTAAAACATAATCTGCAATGCTTTTTTCCATATTTTAGGACTGTTATCACATTTGGAAAATATTGTAAGATTTCAGGAAAATTCAAGTTTTCTTGGCAAGGACTAAAGAATTCTTTGAATTCACAACACTCTAATCGTATTGCTGGGATCTTAGAAGCAGCCCAGACAGGTGGTGAGCCTAAAAACCTAAGCTTTGATAACTTCATGATAAACCCACTTCTCTGTGAGCAGACAATTTCCAATGCAGATTTCAGAACCAGTAGAAAGCTCAGTAGTGAATATTTCTGTGTGGGCAACAGAAGCTAGCTGCCTACCGGAAGACTTCCACAGATAGCCATTTGGAGACTTTGGGAATCACTTCATGTCTCAACAAAGTAAGCCACACAGTATCAGCAGCAATTCAGAGGCTTTAGCTGGGTGAATAAATCTCTTCATCTGCAAAGTAAAAGAGGAACTGCTTGAATTTAGACGATGTCAGTCAGTAGTGAGAGTGGCCTGAGATGCTACAGAGTGCTACCCAGAGGGAAAGCATACACTCAAATGCAGAAGATGGGAAGAGTGCATCATCGTTGGTGGTTTTCAAAAATCACTACTTTACTTCATTTAGAAAAGACCTAGATACACAGTGCTGTAATTGATGGTATTTAGGGGCTACACCTGACAACAATGTTTAGGCTTTGAAATCAAGTAGATTTAGATTTCATCACCCAGTTTCAAAATTTATTAACTCATGCTAGTCTTGTTTCATCTGTACCCTCAAACCATACACAATCCCCTTCACCTCCAAGCAATTTTAAAACAAACTCTAGACATCATTTACTGCTCAATCATAAGTATTCTAGACTGTATCTCTAAAAGAAAGGACTCTAGAAAATATTAACCATAATATCACTATCACACTTTTGAAATTAATACTGACTCTATCATATCAAGAAATGTGCAGTTATATACTTTCTTCTAGTGATGCAAAAACTGAAAAAAAAAATCCTCCAATAAACTGACAAGTGAAAATATTATATTTAAATCTCAGTTTTGATGAGTATGTGACCATGGCAAATTCAAATAATCCTTCTGGACCTTGATTTACCCCTCAAAAATGAATAAAATGCCTGACCCACTTAGTTCTAATTCTCTCATCATTGTTTGCAAATAGCAGGTTACTCAGCTTTTCTAAGCTTTCATATCTCAATGATTGATAAAATGAGAATAATACCTACCTTATAAAGTTGTTATGAATATTAAAGAAGATAAAACGTGTGAAGTGCCTGGCATAAAAGTATCACTCAAAAAAAAGTTAGTTATCTTTTCTTTTGAATCCCAAACTTAACTTGAAACAATACTGCTATATGTAGTTGTGTATAATTTATGCTCTGATTTTCTCCCTCATGAGAACCTGGCAAAGTAAACAACTCACTTTGTGTGTAATACAAGGATCAGAGAGATTTATTGACTTGCCCAAAGTGCACAGCTGTTGAATGGCTGGACAGAATTTGCATAGAAAGCTCCTTACTTCCCCTGTTCTTCTTAACCTGTGATATCCAAAGAAATTTAATGTGTGCTTGGAATATTCTGTTCAGAGACAGGGAGATATAATCACCTCAAGGAAAAATTTCATTTAGGTTATTTTAAAAATTTTTTTGAAACTTGTAGAAAATGAAACTACCTTAAGAATTATTTCTTGGGTGTTCAGTATGCCAGAAAGTTTCAGTTTTACTCTCTCCCAAAAAAAGTCATGTAAAGGTTTTTTAAAAACGAACCATATTGAAGCTAAAATGTCCAATTTGTTATGTAAAGTTTGACCTTTTAATGCCAAGTGTTTATTGACCTTCAATAAATAATCACATTTAAAATCTGTCAATGAGAGTTTGCAATGATTTTTAAATACTAAACAAAAATGGCCATATTTTCTCATAAAATGAAATTAGAAAATATTACCTAGAAAAAACACTGTAGCTTGACCAAATGCTAATTGCAATCAGTGTTCCTATTGTAACTTGGGTTGCAGGTGGTGTAATACTCACCAAGCTTTCTTGATTTTGGTTTATTCAGAAAGCCAAAGTCACAAAGTGGCTGTGGCTTCCCAGCAGCAGGTCCTCCAGCAGCAGCACAGACTCTTCAGACTCTGGCATTCATTTCCTTAACTCACTCACTTTAAGGCCTTCTGGGTGAATGCTAGGTGTTTCTCAGCTACAAAATCTATTTTTAAAACTTTCTCTTTATCTCAGTGGTTTTGTATTTTTTTTTCCTTTGTAATGAATCTCACATTTCCTCTTAAGATTGTTTCTAGGTATTTTACGTGGTTCGTTGCTATGTGGGTGAAATTCTCTTCCTTGAATTTTCTTACAGGTATTTGTTGGTATATAAGTAAATTTTCATGGGCCTAGGGTTTAATATTCCTGTGAGACCTGTATGAGAAGATAGAAGTGATGCCCCCAAACATCTCCGGTCACGGGTAACCATTAACTGTAATGGTTGGGATTCACAATGACTTTAGACAATTAGAGAAATGTTCAAAACAAAGGATATAGTATTGAGTGGTGGCAGGTATGACAGAAAACAACAACAAAACAGACTATCAAAAAGAAAAGAATAATTAGCTGACTATGAGTGAGCACAAGGCACTGCACTTTTTTCTGACTGATAAAATTGAAATCTGGAGTATAAGGACCATCAAGCAAGCTTCCTTGTGTTTTCAGTGACAGTGAAACCTCTAACACGACACCCTCTAACTCTGACAACCACCACTTGAAAAGAAATATAGAGATCTTAGAACCTAAGTGATACGAACACTGTAAAAATGAGTGTAAGTGTTTAAAAAAAAAAAAAGATTAGAAGATGGACTTACAAAAAGGATAAAGGAAATGTCCTTTAATGCCCAACATTGTCCATGTACACTGACAACAAAACAAGATGAAACAGCCTTAACCCACAACATGAAGTCATGCCTTCAAGGTCAGTGTTTTCAGACAGCAGGTTTATTAATCATTAAAACAAACTGACACATGAGGTTGTGGCAGTGTTATTAATTTTTTAATGTGCTACTGGATTCTAAGAATGCGGACAACTTAAGTGATCTCAGGCTGTTTTTAAAGATCCTAGTGGCTAAGCTATTCACAGCTAAGAAAGTAAATCAGTCACCTTACTTCTGAATGCAAACAAAAGGACTTTATAGTGGCTGGGAAAAATCAGAACCTTTTTTTACAGTGCTTAGTGGAAGAGGGACACAGGATGTTTACACCCAGCAACCTTCCAGGCCTAGTCTCTGGTGCCTGCTGTGCTTTATAAAGGATAGATAAGAAGCAACTTGGAAATAAGGTAGGATCTTGTAGGATCAAATACAAACGTATCTCTTAACTAGCCCAAAGAATAAGCAAGGAAGAGACTTTCAGCAGCTGAGAAATAAACCTTTAGGATTTTCAGATGGATGCTGGTATAGAGGGATAAATTAACTTAAAGAGATTTTGGATCAAAGGACTTGCATTAAGGTTAGTGTAATCTCTTAAAGAAAATATTAAGAATGCGTCAGGAAAGACAACTGCAGTGAAAAGTAGATTTTTTTTTTAATGGTATATTCAGCATTGAGATGTTGCCCCTTGAACTGCCCAGGGTCAGTACTGAAAAGTGAAATCAGATCACAAATGGCCTTGTGTGTCACGCAAATGAATTGGACCTTATCTGGCAGGTAATGAGGAACTATCTTAGGAGTGGCAAAATCTGATTTGCATTTTGAATTTATTTTCAATAGTAATGTGAATGATGGACTACAGAAAGCTTGAGACTAGAGACAGGGAAGCCTTCTAGGAGGCATTTTAAAAGCCCAGAAGAGATGATAAACCTCTAAGGGAAGGCCTTATGGCAATGGCAATAAGGCTTATGAGAAAAAAAACAATCCGAGCAAGAGATGTTTGAAAAGTAGGTTCAACAACACGACTACGTGTCTGATTAGATGAGAAACATAGACATGAGGACCACTCTGAGTTTTCTGGCTTGATTAGACAGGTGATTCATAGTACAATTAACTTAAGTAGATAATGTAGAAGTAAAAGCAGATTTCGGGAAAACAATAATAATGAGTTTAGTTGAAGATACATGCATAGAGTCTGAGCCACAAACACTCAATTGTTCTTCAGAAACATTATGTTGTTAGGACAAAGAGTTGAGCAATATAGACATCCATGTGTAGGTGATAGGCTAATTAATAGGAGCTGCTGAGTTGCCCCACGTGTGGAATCACTTCCCACTCAATACACCTGAGTCCTACATCATAGTCTATTGATAAGTGTGGCAATGTAGTCATTTTAAAGGGATGTGTTCTCAACATTCTCACCTTCCAGTGTAAAGAAGCATATTAAGTGACAGAATCCCTGAGAATGGCAATACTTAAGACGCTACTGCTTAAACTTGAGTGTATAAGAACCCCTCGTGAACTTGTTAAAGGGCAGAATGAGGTGGCTCATGCCTGTACTCCCAGTACTTCAGGAGGCTAAGGCATGAGGATCTCTTGAGGTCAGAAGTTCAAGACCAGCCTGGGCAGTATAGTAAGATCTCCATCTCTACATGGGGTAAAAAAAAAGAAGGTGCTTATGCCCATCCCCAAAGACTAAGTTAGTGGTCTGAGTGGGGCTCAGGAACCTGCATGTTGAAAAAGCAACTCCAGTTATTTCTTATAAACACAGAAGTTTGTGACATTCCTTGGAAGATCTAAATAAAAAGAAAAAATATAGTAGTCAGAATTTTGCATATGTGAATTTTGCCTTTAAAATGACCATGCGTTTAACTCGTGTCAGGTTATTTCTTTTGGTTTTAAAGTTCATGATACTAGTCAAAATCTATCAATTATTTCTCCTGGAAAAGTTTATAACAAGTAAATCTGTCTGCCTTGAGTCATACAGCATATTTCCCTTTCCCTAGGCTTAACAAAGAAGAAAATAATCTAAATTTAAAATAAAACAAGTGGTGAAGAGCAACTGCTTTATGAAATTTGAAAGTGACTAGTTTAAAATTTTAGACTCATTATGCTTAATGGACAGGGTCCTAGACTGAAATTCAGAAAACCTGCATTAGTACTAACCTTTAGCTACTCTTTTGACATTTCTAGGCCTTCATTTTCCCATTTATCTCAAGAGAGTCTTGAGCTGGAAATCACTATTATTAAGTGATTAATCTCTATTATTAAGATTCTGGATAATATTGCATGTTAGATTGAGCCAAATGAAAATGATATTTAGCCATTTTTGACCTACAAAAAAATGGTAATTTCATATGGTTCAATATACGTAGGATGAAGCTGACCTATTTGGCGTGATCAGTCTGGGGCTCTATATCTTTATACATCACAATTGGCTTGCCTTATTTTTCTCCAACTACAATACTCTTCCTCCATGGCCATAAACAGACCACACTCACTTTCCATTCTTCTACTCCGAAATTTGAAAGGACAATAACCCTTTTTACCGCTAAATTGAAAAATTCTCCAGGACTAAAATTGGAATAGTTTGGAGTACTATTATGGGCTTGAAATGGGTCATTTTCATACTCCAGTGACCAGAAGCGTAGAATAGTATGAATGGCAGCATTTGGTCCCCTAAAGGAGGTGTGGTGCTGAGCAGACAAACCTATAGATAGCCGCTATATCTCTGTATGTCTCTGGGTGTGTAGTGATTTAAAATATACTTTATTCATAGAAGGGAAGCATTGTGACTAGACTAAACTAAAACAGAAGGAAGAAGATTTGGATTCAAAATCTTTGTGACTTGGAAAGTCATTTTCCTCTTTTAAATCTATTTTCTCATCTGAAAAATGTATTATAAATACCTCAAAGGGCTATTATAGTATTATACAAAATCATGTGTATGAAACTACTTTGGAATTTGTAAAGTACTACAGAAGTTAAGGAATCTTTCACTCAGTAAGCATCTATTGAGTGTCTACTGTGGGGCTGTAGACTTTATTAGGTTTTGGAAATACAGAGATGAATATACAATGAATACAATATGATATTTTTGCCCTCTGTAACATCATATAGGATCTGGATAACATCTAGTATAAAAATAAGCTCAGTGCATCTTAATTTTTTTAATTCTTAAAATAAACCAAATACTTAAGAACTGAGTAAGAAGGTATACTCATTTAACAAATGCCAGGATAGTCTATATATTATAGAATAGAGATATTACTCAAAATCTGAGCATAAAATTGCATCTTTAAAGCAAATCTTTCACTCATTTTACCTCTATCCTTTTCACAAGGCTATATTTTATTCTGCTCACCTCCTCAACAAATGATTTCTTCCTAAGATTAACACTGATGGCCCCTGTCTGGCTTCTTTCCTCAAAAGTGATCCTGTGGCTAATTCTCTGTGGAATGTTTCTCATCCTTCTATACACACATAACCCTGAATACAGCAATTCTTACCACAAGTCTCCCTCCCATGCTATCTCATCTCAATTTCCCAAAGAAGCCAATTTTGAACCTCACTCATGTTCGTTTTTATTTTTATATCTTTTCTTATCTTGGCACAATTCTCTTATTAAATTACGTGGTCCTACCTGAACTAATGCTTTGGGAAGGCATTAATAAAACCGAGACTTGTCTACTATGAAATGATCTTGTAGTTCCCCAGCCATTCTGAATCTAAAATTATCCCTTATCATTTGTGTCAGTCAAACTGATTTCTCTGATAGTGGTTTACATTTCTATCATCCTGACCCATATTTGCAAATATGACATTTTAAAATTTTTAACAAGATTAAACAACAAATTATAAGGGACTTTCAGGAACTTCTTGCAAAAAAAAAATACTTGCTTGCCTAGGCATACAAGTTTATATGCCAATTACACATTTATTCAGTCTAAACTGGTTACATTATAGTAAGTTCCTGTCTCTGCCGGAACTGTATAAAATTCCCAGACCTGAGGCTACCTTAGTGGTCATAATGCCGTTACTTATTGCTGGTATTTTTACCTATTGCTTATAGTTTTGTCATGGGTTCCTAACCCACTCCTACTGAAATTCTTTGCCTGCATTTTTTTGTTCATTTTTTTCTTCAGCAACTATTTGCTGAAGGTCTACTATATGCCAGGTCCTAGTCTTGACTGGGTGGGTACAAAATTAATAAGGTGCAGTCTTTGCCCTCAAGGCCCTACAAAGCA
Organism: Theropithecus gelada; assembly: GCF_003255815.1. Classification (NCBI taxonomy): domain Eukaryota; kingdom Metazoa; phylum Chordata; class Mammalia; order Primates; family Cercopithecidae; genus Theropithecus; species Theropithecus gelada. The sequence goes on from NC_037668.1 coordinate 116,567,598, forward strand.
GTAGAGGAGATGGAGAACTCGAAAGATAATTGCAATACAGGAGATGCAATAGATTATGGAAAGTATAGTTTTTGTCTGCCTCCTCCTAGTTCCTTCAGGAAATAATTCATCTACTCAATTGAAAGGCCAATGTCTGAAAGGCCAATCATACTAGTTCAGGGATGGGCATGTACCTGTCCCAGGCCCATCCAATGACCCAGAACTTTCAGCTAGAGGTATAAGGGAGGAGTATCCTGGTATTGCTTTAGGATCACAAGCTCCAAGTATAGAGCCTGAAGCATGCAGATGTTGTCACTATCATGTGAAGTGCCAAATGAAAAGTTGCTGGTGGCACTTTTCCAACCACGTGGAGAGATTCTATTCAAGAGAGATAGAAGCTAGCATGCTAGGAGAAGCAGAGGCAAGTAAGACCTGAAAGACAGAAAGAGCCCTGCTGATCCTTGGGTCTGAAATGCTGAAGCTACCGCTTCCCTGGACTTACCAATTTTGTGTGGAGGTAGTAGTCCTGGTTTGGTATGGTCCACAATTATCAGAGATCTAAGTTTCTCCTGTCTTTCCACTCTGCCATCCTTAGCACTGAATTCCATCCCATGTAGCAACTTCGTTTCTGAGATAAAGCTTGTCTCAGTCTACTCAAGTTGCTATAATATCATAAACTGGGTGCTCCCAAACAGAATAAATTAATTTCTCATAGTTCTGGAGGCTGGGAAGTTCAAGATCAAGGAGCCAGTAGGTTCAGTGTCTGCTGAAGGCCAGTTTTCTGGTTCATAAATGGCCCCTTCTCATTATGTTCTCACGTGGTGGATGATATGATAGGTCTCTCTTGGGCTTCTTCTAAGGGCACTAATCTTATTCATGAGGGGATACTCTCATGACCTAATCACCTCCCAAAGGCCCCACCTTCTACTACCATCACCTTGTGGGGTAGAATTTCAACACTGGAATTTGTCAGGGAGGGGAACAAAATTCAGGCCATAGCAGGGCTGTACCATATTCTGGAGTCCCTATCATCCCTTAATATCTCCCAGACAGAGTTCAGTGTCAGTTGTCATTTATCCTCAAGCTTACAATATTGTTTTTCTTATATCCTGCACTTCACTCACATACATAATCCACCTACCTTATAGAGACTTTCCAAGTATGGTCTCTGATGAAAAGAAGGGGGATCTCTATTTAAATGTACCTTTGCGAGGTTAAGTAAGAAGTCTAACCTCTCCTTTCTTGTAAAGCTTTTGAAAAAAATAAAAGTAAACTCACTATTTTGGCAATGTTCTCAACTCCATGGTCATAGGAAAATAGTATATTTACCTGTTGTGAAGAATATGAGGTATATCCTAAGTAACACTTCTTCCTAGAAATAGATGTGCTTCTAACGTTTTCTAAAGTGCTCTTCTTTGTAAGAGATTTAAGGTCATCCCAATGATGAGATCATTCTCTCTCTGTCTCTCTCTCACACACACATTCGTGAATCCTTTACAGAATGGGGGAAAAAAGGCTCAGAACTACAGATTCATTCACATAATGTGAAGCCTATTTAAGTATATGTGTCACACATTTGAACTTCATCTTTTACGTGTAGCAACAGCAGATGTTGAAAGTGTAACCCCAATGCAGATAGACATTATGGTAAAGCTTTGAACAGGATAGGGAGTAGAGACTTATTGTCATCACTAAATATGCAAATGATTTCACCATTCATGTGAAGTGCTAAATGAGATTAATTTGTTGGTCAACTGGGGCCGTGTGTGTACTTTAGTATATATCAGTAGTCTCTTGGGAAAGGATGTTCCACCTTATGATTAGAAAGAGAAGACTGAGGTTACATTTAGGGGATTAGGAATCGTGGGTGGGAAGAGAGAACGATCTGTCTCTGAGATCATGGCTCATTCCTCTGGTAATTCAGGAGTGAGCTTCAAAACAAAGGCAATCTAAGGCTAAGAGTGAATTACAAATCAGTTGTATTGCCAGAGAAGTAGTCTCTGCTATGAGATGTGGTAAATAGAAAAACAAGGAATCTAGACTAGTGTAGGTGCTAGCTCCAAATGACTGGAAAACAAGAAAACCAGCCATGAAAAAGAAAAAAAATGCTGTAGAGAACTTACTGAAGAATTTGATGTTGTCAACAGTAAGCAGGTACCAGCAGCAGAAAATAGTACAATTGATTTTGCAGCAATAGCTCATCCAAACATCCTAAGTGATGTGGGAGAATACTTAGTACATTGTGAGCCTATGAAATATATTGAGGGCCTTAACTGGGGATGTGGCAGTAGAAAAAACAAGGGATGGATGTAAGAAACATTAATAAAGTAATAAACAGAAAAGACTTGCAATCAACAGTGGGTGAGGTAAAAAAAAAAAGAGTAGAGAGATAGGAGTCGAAAATCACTTAATTATTTTAGGTCTGGATAACTAGAAGAATGAAGATACTTTTCATAGAAATAAGGAAACTTGAAAGGGGAGACTTGCTTAAAGGTGATGTGTTCGGCTCTAAATAATTTGAGTTTGAGGTGAAAGTGAAATGTGTAAGTGGAAATATTCAGACTATTCAATGTGAGGTTGAAGATAACAAGACAAGTCAAGGATAGAATTCTAAATTTGGGAGTTAGAGGAAGCTGGAAGAGTAGATGAGATCACCAAGGGAGGTGCTGAGATTCAAAGATGTGTGAGGCTGTCTTTTCCTTTGTTTTTACTTATTAATCTTAAATATGTAGATGGAAGATATACAATTATTGCCTTGAACTGGTGATCATTTATTGCCTACAATTGAGACACAATGCACCCAGGGATACTTGGTTTGAATTTGAATTTTGGAATTAGATTAGCTCAATTAAGAAATTTAAATACACAAAGTGAGAATATTTGAATAACAGAAAGTTGCTCCTAACTCTGTCATAGTGTTATAAACTAAATCTATTGCGAGGTACATTAAAATTTCAGAGTGCCAGCCAATACTGAAAGAATATGCAGTCTTCAAATAACATTTTTTCCCTTAAATCTATTCACAGTATGTTTTTTAAAGAAGAATTTCAAGATCATTTCTGCATTTTCTGTTTTTTAGTTTTAAGTTAGACAAATGAGATATGTTTTTTCACATACAGTGTTAAATGATCTAGGAACACTGTGTAACCCAAAATACCTATGCAAATGCTTAATTGTATAAAGAACATTATGCAAATGTTTAACTGAATAAGGAATAAGATGTCATTATTAATAATGACTTGTGAATGTAATTAGAAATGAGTAATTAGGAAAACACCACAGTAATAAAGGGTGTATTTCAAAAGTAGTACACTGGGGATATGAGAATATGCCTTTTATATGTCCTTTACATGCCAGTAGAACATACATGTGGTGTTCCTGCCTAAGCACATGATTTGAAGTGAAAAGGTAGGGATAAAAGGGTCATAATGATCTCCTAACTCCTTTGAGTAGTTTTAACATAAAATACTATATTTACTTTGGAAAAGTTTTTAGAAAAAAAATTTTGATATAAAAATTTTATATATAAAATAGATATTCTATCTATTACACAGATTTGAATAGACTAGGGAATCAAGTAAAATATAATTCTATTTTGTTAATTTTGTTCTGCCTCAACCTATTAATCAATGGATTTCAGAGTTCATAGTTGTATAAGCGAGTGTTTGCATTGAGAGAACATAGACTCTAGTAGAGCCAGGCAATTTTGAGTTCTGGTTTTGCCTCCTGCATCTGTGAAGCTACGGGCAGTTCACTTAACCCTGCTAAGTCTCGGTTTCCTCACCTATAAAAGATAAGTACTAATAGTACTTACTTCATAGGGTCATTGGGAGGATAAACTATAAAGCATTTAGAATAGTATTTGGCATAAATGTTTACTATATTATTACTATTGACATGAGAAATGTATTTGACCCATGTAAACACACACACACACACGCAACACATACAAGTTATCTTTTGTCATATGTAACGGTTGGGCCAATAAGTATACTAACCAAGGCAAATAGGTAGACAGAATCATCACTTCGGTCTCAGGCAGTTGAACTTAGAGCTGGTATAGGCTCCTCTGGAAAGAGGTAAAATTGAATGTGTTTTATTTAACTTCTAAATTCTACTGTTATTTCATTCTCCTTATCTCTTTGTTCTTTACTGTTTTACTGTTTGTGGTCTCATTAAACAGATGCCAATACAGTGAAACAGAGATATACTAAGCAGTGTATTAGGTAAAAATAACAACAGTAGAATTGTAGGGGCAATTTGACCTAAAGTTACAGCTCAAATCTTAATACTCTTGACTGCCTGCCTGAAATGAAAATAAAAACGTTTCTGTACTTTGGCTTCTCATATTTTATTTTCTGTACCTTGGCTGATTCACAAGACAATTCAAATTAAGAAACAACTGGGACTCTAATGCAATCCCTTGATATTTAAGAAAATTGGATTTGGATTACATGTAAACAAATTGACAATTCCTGGACAGAGATTTGAAGTCATCCAGTTAATCTAATACATACTTATATCTGCAAATTATTTCTCCTATTTTCAATTGCTAAACGTAAAACTCAGCTATTCTATTTTCAAAGTTGATAGTGGAGAGCTCTCTGTATCCACGAATTTCCTATCTTTGAATTTGACCAACATCAGATTGAAAACATTTAAAAAATGGATGGTTGCATATGTACTGAACAGGTACAGACATTTTCACTTGTCATTATTCCCTGAACAGTACAGTATAACAATTAATTTATATAGCATTTACATTTTATTAGGTATTCTAAGTAATCTAGAGATAATTTAAAATATACAGGGTAGGGTATATGCAAATACTATGCCATTTTACACAAGGGATTTGAGCATCTGTGGATTTGGATACGAGGGGGTGGTCCTGAAAACAATCACTCATGAACAACTGTATATAAATTTGACAAAAGGGAGAATTTTAAGACTGTAACTGATAAGGAAGATATGGATTATTGAGGGAGGATATTAAAGTTAGAATTGTTTTGGGGGGATGAGTTAGGTTCAAAACACACAAGAATTACAGATTTCAGAAGTATATAGAGATAGAGAAAAAAATTCAAACCATAAAAACAGTGGATGCTGTAGCTTGTGGAATATTACCCTTATTCTACACATCTTCACCAATCTGTTGAAAGTAATTTCTAACCACATGGACTAGAGAAGGAGGTAAGTAGAGGAGAGCAGGAGAAAAAAATGATGGTATGCTGAAAAACATACTTTGCCAATTATAGATGTAACTATGATTTGTGTACAAGCTATATCTATCCAAAAGACCACGTCAATATCACAGCAAGTGTAGAGGGAATGAATATATAGAAAATCTTCACCATAACACCTCAAATCTCTGCCAGGAATGTCCTGAATTTCATCCATTAATACTGCCTTAGGCAAAGGATGTCCTGTAAACACTGCATACCAAACAAATCAAATCTAACACTTTGAGTACGCTTTTTATTTTCATAAAAGTCTTTATAGCTTCTGGCTTCATTTACCTTTCAAATAAAAACAAATGAGTTGAGTTTATCATTATAACTAAGAAATTTAAATTCTTTCAGCATTTAAGTGATAGGAAAAGGCCCAAATTGAGATCAACTTTCAGCATGGTACCTAGGGTAAGTAAAACAGGTACTAATGAAAAATGATTAATTCAGAGCTGCCATAACTAAAATGTTAGCCTACATCACGAATCAGTTGGAAGAGAAAAATGCATTTGAAGGTTAATGGTTTTAGAAAGATAGTTCAAAAGTGAAAAACTGAGTTAGGCTACAAAAAATTATTTGCTTTATTATCATTCTATTACTACACTACTCACACAATGCCAAGCCAAGAGGTTGAAATATAAGAAAATCTGGCTAATCAACAGTTATTTTAAACAAACGTAAGTGAATTTTAACATTGTACAGTTATACCCACACGATGTCTACATGGTGAGTTTTGACATATTAGTCATAGCCAAAATAACATCTTTAAAAATAACTGACGTGAAATAAGAATGAGGATTTACTTTCTCTTATTTTGATAAACCTGTGTCCATTTTCCTTTATCTTTATTCACATATTCATAAATATAGTGAATTTCAAATTTAAACATGGTTTGATCAGTATTAAAGATTATTGTATAGTTCATTAATGTAACATATTTTATTAACTCAGTGCAAAAAATATATTTGGAATGTTGGCCTCGTGAAGATGGCATGCATTTTTTAGGCAAATAATTACTCCAAATACAGAGTTTATCAGCATGAGAAAACAGTGAAAAAATGATGTTAATAATATAGGTAGGATATATTAATGAAAAATTTATGGTAAGACAAATGTAACCCAGAATAAATTTAAAAGCAAGTCCTTTTCTTTTGGGTAAAAGCCCTTACAATATGTTTATACCTACAATAGGTGATATAATATCATTATATCTACAATACTTCAGATTTAATACAAACTCAACTTATAAGCTTGATCATTTTCATTGTTTTAATAGTTCTTAGCTTTCCATTCTTAGCTCATAAGAAAATAGGAAGTATCTTTCTCTGAAGCAAGTGAACTCATGAGAAATGTCTTGAATTTTCAAGTTATAGATTAAGTGTTCACATTGTTTGCAACTAAGTCACAGTTAAATTGCTTCAGAAATGTTTAGCACATTGCTGTATAGCAGGATAACACAGTTTGAACCATAGTTTCTTGAATACATCTTGCTGGGAGCTTATTTCATTCAAATGATGAAGGCAGCTGAAGCATGATATTTGAATCAGCCACATTTTGCTCTAATAAAGGAGAATTTTAGGAAGCTCTAGTTGTGATAGGCAACAAAGTAAAGCAATTGAAATGTGGATCTTATATTTTATACAATTCAGACTGCTTGCATATGTGTGTGTAGTGATAAGATACTTTAAAAATAAAATTTCTTTTGGCAAGAGGCTTACAGTTAAACTGTAAAAGCAATACACAGATCATGTGAATTACCAGCATATAAAAATAAATATGCAAATGACTGTATACTGCCAAAATAGCATCTTTGATAGGAAACCCTTCATAAGAATCTTTATAAAGTGACATATTTTAAAAACGTTTTTATATTTTATAAGTACTTACAACTAGCAGTTGTTACTTTTAATTAGAAAATACACATTTTTCAGCCACACCTGAATAAGTAGTATGTATGCACATAAAGAATGGATATATATATACACTTCTATTATAAATTTTAAAAATCATCAAACAAGTTCTTATCAAGCACTTTCTACTCATATTAAACTTTATATTTTACTGGATGCTGTGAAGATTACAGAAGTAATATTGTTTTCACTCAAGAAGCTCAAAATCTACATGGGAAACACAGGACTGAATGTAACTGGGTCCTAATGTGTGTATGCAGGTATAATCCCAGTAAATTTTAGATACTCGATAAATTTTGTGAAATGAGTGAATGAATTATAAAAGCTAAACTGGTTTTTCGTTTTGTTTTGTTTTGTTTTTGAGATGGATTCTCAGTCTCTCTTCCAGGCTGGAGTGCAGTGGTGTGATCTAGGCTCCCTGCAACCTCTGCCTCCCAGGTTCAAGTGATTCTCCTGGCTCAGACTCCTGAGTAGCTGGGACTACAGGTGTGTGCCACCATGCCGGCTATTTTTTTTTTTTTTTTTTGTATTTTTAGTAGAGACAGGGTTTCACCATGTTGGCCAGGCTGGTCTCAAACTCCTGACTTAAGGTGATCTGCTTGCTTCGCCCTCCTAAAGTGCTGGTATTACAGGTGTAAGTCACTCCTCCTGGCCAAGCTAACCTGTTTTTAATCACTCACTTTAGATAACTTAAATATTTCAAAAAATTCTATCATGGGAAATTTGAGAAGAGGGCCTATTTAAATATCTGACTTGGAATGTATGTTCTAGTTAAATATTGCCATGTATTTATTGCCATGTATATCTATTATTCTGTCTCCCCAACCCCCAACCAAACCAACCAACCGACCGTTTTATTATGCTTACAAATTCTATGATTTGGGAGTTTGTAAAGGGCATAGTGGGGATTGTCTCTTTCCATGATGTCTAGGACCTCAAATAGGATGCTTCTAACAGCTGGAAGCAACTTGAACTGATGGGGGCTGGAAGAGCTGACAATGGAAGATCTCTTACCAAGAAGAAAATAGGTCTTTACTCTCCTGTCTGGTGACTGGGCTGGGATGATTTGAAGGCTAGGCTCAGCTGGGACTATCGACCGCAACACCTATATATATGGCTTTTCCATGAAGCTTTGACTTCTTACAGAACGGTGGCTGGGTTCTAAGAAGGTTCAAGCTAGGAGGGAGTTTTCTAAGAATCTGCTGTCTTTTTTTTTTTTTTTTTTTTTTATAACTGATACAAATAATACATTTTCTCTGAAGCTCGCATTTTAAAGCCTGAGAAGTAGAATGCTTTACCAATGGCAAAAATCAATGACTCAAATACCTATGAAGTGGATACTGTGAATTGTCCGTCAAACTCCACCCTGTCCCTGTTCTTAAGGAAGAGTTGTAGCAAGGTCCGTAACGACACAGTTAGAGATGACATTTCTCATCCTCATTTGAAGGTAGGTGTAGCCACATGACATTCTCAGACTGGAATATGAACAGAAATGTGTAATTTTTAGCCTGGGCCTCAAGACATTAGATATATGATCCTACAAGCTCCTTTTTCCTTCACATGAGGTAGATCATGGAGTTCCTTGACCCAGCTTCAACCATGCAGCTGAGAATAATGCCATAGTGGATGATAATAAGTTAGAAAGTGCACAGCAATAAGAGAAAAAAACCTGGGTTCCTGGTACAGTCGTTGTAAGAAAGAAGCAAATTTCAGTGTTCTTTAAGCCATAGTATTTTGGGTCCTCTTTGATAGAAAAGTTTATGTTTACTCTAATTCAGATAGTACATACACATGATTGAATGATAGCTGGATGTTGAAGAAATGATGGTAGGGAAAGCAAGCTCCCTGTTTTCCACCTCCCCAAACCAAACCCTTTAAAATGTTTGCTATGGTCAATATTTTTGTATCTATTGACTTTTATTGCTATTTTTAAGTTGCAGAAGACATTTCTAATAAAGGAAGCACTAGTAGTAAAATGGTCATGTTTATCACGTAAATTTTTTCATACATATATTCCTTTTCCATTTTGACATGGCCAGCCAAATTTTCCCACACATAGCACCAACATTTCACTTGAAAGGCCAAGAAGCTTGTACTTCAGCTCACAGAACTTCAGAAGCTTGTATTTTGGCACCATAGATCTTAAACTCTGGAAGCACAGAGAACACATTACCATATTTACAAGTAGAAAAATATTACTAATCCAGAATCATCAGAGGTAGCCTTATAGATTAGAGCAGCAGCTCTCAAAGTGTGGTCTGAGGACCACTAAAAAACCTTTTCAGAAAGTCTGTAAGGTTAAACCTATTTTCGTAATAATATTAAGATGTCGACAGTCGGAGGCGGAGGCTCGCGCCTGTAATCCTAGCACTCTGGAAGGCTGAGGCAGGCGGATTACCTGAGGTCAGTTTGAGACCAGCCTGGCCAACATGGTGAAACCCTGTCTCTACTAAAAATACAAAAATTAGCTGGACGTGGTGGCGCATGCCTGTAATCCCAGTTACTCGGGAGGCTAAAATAGGAGAATCACTTGAACCCGGGAGGCGGAGGTTGCAGTGAGCCAAGATTATGCCACTGCACTCCAGCCTGGGCGACAGAGCAAGACTCCGTCTCAAAAATAAATAAATAAATAAAGATATCACTTGTCTTTTTCACTTGTATTCTCCCATAGGGGTACAGTGGAATGTTTCAGAGGTTGTGTGACATAGAATGAGGCCATCACTCTGATGGCTAACGAAATGTGAGCTGGTATATTCTGGTTTTTAAAATTCTTCAGTTTTAACTTCTAATACAGTGAACATCACAATATATAGCCCACATAAAAACTCTTTAGGGTCTTCAGTAATTTTCAAAGCGTATAAAGAGATCCTTAGTGTCTTTGTTTGGGTTACTGTAATAAACCATAGACTGGATGGCTTATGAGTAAAACAAATTTATTTCACACAGTTCTGGATCTAAAAGTCTGAGATCAGGGTGCAGCATGGTCAGGTTCTGGTGAGGGCCCTCTTCCACGCTGTAGACTGCTGACTTCTCATTGCATCCGCACATGGCAGAAAGAGAGCAGGAGAGCTCTCTGGAGACTCTTTTATAAGGGCACTAATCTCATCCATGGGGTCTTCACCCTCATGACCTAATTACCTCCCAATGGCCCCCACCTCCTAATATTATCACATTGGAGGTTAGGATTTCAATATACGAATTTGGAGAGGACAATATTCAATATGTAACACCAAGGGTAAGAATAAAAAGTTCAACTTCTCAATAGTGATTAAAGCACAGTTTCTTTTCATTACTTCAAATACATACAACTCAAACAGCATTCATTCAGTTGATTATGTACCAAGTCAGAAAAAATGGTATTTTCTGGTACCCCTTTCAAAAGAACAGTTTATATTTTGAAGAAACGTCCAAATAATCTTATTTGGGATAACAGCTAAGAATCAGAAAAACCTGAGTATGATCAAACTGTAGCAGGGAAAGGAGCAGGATTCGCTTGTTAATTTATTGTGGGTGGAAAAAGAGCAATGGACCCAACATCGGGGTGAAAGCCATCAGATCCTGTAGCGTGATCCCTCTTAAATGTCTGGTACAAAGTTAATGAACTCATGAAATGCTTAAGGACAGAGGGTTTGGGTAGTTAAAAGTTATAGGCTGAGCTTCTGGTCCCTATCAATATAGGCATAGTCAAAGAACAAAGGTGATAGAGGAGTGTTGTGAGAATATATGTGGAGGGAGAGAGAAGCAGGAAAGTATTTGTGAATAACCTTTCAGGGTTCAAATGGACTAGAAGAAAAGAGGCTCTTGACTTTAAAGGCTATGAAACTGGGCCTTCAAGGCAAGCTTACCTAATTTTCTGAGGGCCATGCAGTCCCTAGCTAACAACCTAAATTTCTGTAACACATACAGAAATGCACATATATATATACACACACAAATATTTACGACATAAGAGATACTATACTAGGCTATCTAAGACACATGGGCCTTTTCTAGCAGCTTAAAGTTTAGTGTGAGAGCAAGACTGTATCCAATAACTGTGTAGAGAAAAAACTGCCCAAACAGATGTATAAACAAACTACTATGGGAAGGTTCATATGAGATCTAATATGTACTCATTGTTTATAATTTGTACATTTGCTGGTGTCAGGATCCTTTGGGAACAATAAGCAGAATGGGTAGAGACGGAGTCACTGGAAGAAGAGATAACACCAGTTAAACTGTGTTGCTTGTCCTACTTACTTGTATCCTGTAGGCAGAACTGTGGTGTCATGCTTTCTCTGATGGTTATCTCCTTGGCTTAATAGCCTAGTTATGGCTGTTTGCTTAAGCACACACACGCACAACCACACGCAAGCTCAAGCAGGAAGGGAAATTCATGAGGAGAATACAAGGAACCCAAGAACAAAGAAGAGAGTAGCTGGACTTCCTGGAAGACTGGAGCCAGCAACTATTTAGACATCGAGAACCAAACCTGCTATATTTCCTCTGCCATCCTGCGACCACATATTATCATCTCTGCTTCTCTGAACGTGACTAGATTCTCCTATCTATTAAATCTATTGACTTCTCTCCATTTCTACTGCCATGACCCGACTTTAAAGTACTACCCACCCCTTTTCTGCCTAGAAAACTAACACAGCCCCCTAATTTTTCTCTCCAAATTGACTCTTGGCCATTTCAAAACTGTTTTCCTCATTACAGCCATTTTGACTTGTTTAAAATGAAAAATTCATTCAATGGTATTTCCATTACTGCTATGATAAACATCAAAATCTTTTTTAAATTTTATTTTTTGAGAGAGGGTCTTGCTGTGTTGCCAAGACTGGTCTCTAACTCCAAGCCTCAAATGATCCTCCTCCCTTAGCCTCCTGAGTTACTGGGATTACAGGAACAAGCCACCCTCCCTGGCTTTCAAAATCTTAAACATGGAACTGGATTGCTATTCACCCACATTCAGTACCCTTCATTGTGGTACCACTGTCTGTGCCCCCTTGTTGCTCTCAGGCATGGCAAAGGTTTGGCTGTTGAAAAGAGAAAAAAAATGTGAGCCTATACTTTAAGAACCATGCTTTACCACTTTTCCTTCTGCCATGACAATGATGTTAGATTGCTCAGTCAGCCTCAGTCCAGAGTGAAGATGATATGGAGCAGAGCCATGTTAAGCATGCAGGATGGGAGGTAAATAAACCTTCTTGTAGACTACTGACAAGCTTTTGGAGTATTTTGTTACACAGCATAACCTATCCTATACATAGGATAACCTATAGCATAGCCTATCCTGATACATATGGTCTACACACTCTTACTTCTTCCCCCATCTCTTTGCTATAACCTACTTAACCTTGCAGTAATTACAATAAAGTTTCCCCCACCCACATTAGAACTATTTATCTATGTTATTCTCTCTCTCTGGAAGGCTTTTACACCTTTTTTTCCCCCCCAGTTAACATTTACACACTTATGAGAACTCAGTTTAAGTGTGAAGTACTTAGGAAAAGATTCTCTGCCCTATGTTTAAAGTATTATGAATTTACCTTATCATTGTACCTGTTTTACCAAACTACAAGTTCCATAACAAAAGCGACCAGGTATGCTGTGGTAATCATTATATTCCCAGTGATAGGAAGAATTAAATTTTTTTCTCGTTCCAAAGAGCAGTTTTTCTGCATCGTTGCGTACCTGGCAGAAAATGGCTATCCAATCCATAGAACAACACCTTGCCACTCTAGACTGCCAATTGATCAGAATTCCAATGATCTGTTTCCAAAGTCTTAGAGGGAAAATCTGATCAGCTAAACCTGGATATGGTCTATCAGTGATCTAATCATAGTTTACTGGAAGAGGTATGTTAAGCAGAGTCAACATGGCTTCAGAGATATCTCTGGGAATAGGAGGAATTCTCAGTCAAGTGGATGTGGACTGAGCTGACATTCTAAAAAGCAGCTACTGTAGTCACTATAGCTGACTACTCTTCTGTGTTCTTGACTTTATCTTAAGAACCCTGTTCTCAAAATTATCTTCAGAGCTCATACAAGAGAATGATTTCTACAAGGCGGTTTCTTAAGAAAAGGGTGGTGACCAAGTAATTCTTATTCTGTCCTCTGGAGTTTTGCATTTCCTTAGGCACTCTTACTTTGATTACCACTGCTACTTCATTCTAATCTTTTGGAAGCAGGGGTGGGCTTTTTCTTCTAACACGAACATGGAAAACAACAACAACGAAAGGAAAACAAAACTCTCGTATTGATTCTCCATCATACTGTAGGGACAAGTTTGAATTTGCACAGTTTACAAATATTAAGGAAGAGCAACAGGGAAATACACAACGGAAGGCAATAAAAAATGTGACTCACAAAATAAAGGTTTCTGGCCCTTTCCCTGGATATATGGTTCCTGTCTCATTTCACTTGAAATTTAAGGAAAAAGAGGGCCCATATTATCAGAATATCTGTTTCAAAAACACAGAAAAAGAAAAAAAAAAAAACAATTGTTAGCTTTTCTAGAATTTTTCCTGTAACATCTCATCTTTAAGAAAAAAAGATGGCCGGGCGCGATGGCTCAAGCCTGTAATCCCAGCACTTTGGGAGGCCGAGACGGGCGGATCACGAGGTCAGGAGATCGAGACCATCCTGGCTAACACGGTGAAACCCCGTCTCTACTAAAAAATACAAAAAACTAGCCGGGCGAGGTGGCAGGCGCCTGTAGTCCCAGCTACTCGGGAGGCTGAGGCAGGAGAATGGCGTAAACCCGGGAGGCGGAGCTTGCAGTGAGCTGAGATCCGGCCACTGCACTCCAGCCTGGGCGACAGAGCGAGACTCCGTCTCAAAAAAAAAAAAAAAAAAAAAAAAAAAGAAAAAAAGATAACACTTTCTATTCAGTCTAGATTTTTGGTCATTTCTACTTCTTAAAGACCTTTAAAATATTTATGAAAAATTTAAAAAGGTACCCGCATAACTAGTGATACAATCCAGATAATTTTAAGGACTTTGCCCTCTTAAATGGATGCTAAAAAAACTTTTTTTTTTTTATTGTTAACGTAAATTAGACCACAACTTCAGAACTATATTGAGGATTCCCTAAACACATTTGTAAACAGGGGCCCAATACAACCCATCTGAATCAAGCTGGTATGTGTTTCTATTAAAACTTTTTCAAGTGTGCTGCAGTCTGATAAGTATGATCCATGTCCTATTACATTTTTTCCCCCTCAACAGAGAATGTTACCTGGGTAGTAAATTTCAGCTTAAATGAAACTAATTTGCTGTTTAAATCATCACATATTTCAGATTATCAAGTAGTTTTAATATTGTTGGCCTCCATTTTGTACTACTTTCCCTAGCACGGCTAATCTCAGAAATAATTCCATAACTTTTAAAACTTTGTATATTTGTTGCTTAAATTTATAGGTGAAATGTAAAATTATTATTCCTTATCAACAGTGGTGTGTACCTATAGTCCCAGCTATTTGGGAGGATGAGTCAGGAGGATCCCTTGTGCCCAGGAATTTGAGGTTGTGGTGAGCTATGATCATGCCACTGCAGTCAAGCCTGGGCAAAAGAGCAAGACTGTCTCAAAAAAATTTTTTTTAATTATTAACATTGTTTTAACATTAGAAGTATGTAAAATTTAAAGTCTTTTTCTATGGTAAAAATTTAAGAGAGTCTAATGCTTTCAGTTTAATATCAATTTAAAGTTATTATAGTGGCATGGTGAAGGTTAAAATAAGCATGAATGGCAATTAGGAGACTTAGGTAATAGTCCCCACCTCTGCCACTAAGTAATACTGTTGTCTTGTTCCTAAATAGCTAAGGAAACTATTTGTTATTTTATTCCTACCTATAATAGGAGTTAAGCTTGGTATTTCAAGTCACTTCTAGTTCTAAAATTACATGATGCTGAAATGTGAACATTTATATCTAAATTAATTCTTACAAAGACTGCTCATTGACTGTATTTCTAAGCCCTTGCACAGTTAACTTAGTTCCACCATTATTAATCACCTTCTATGTGTATGACAGCCATCTCAAATCCATTCTGCAGTAAGCTGTGACAAAAATAAATCTGTAGGCCGGGTACGGTGGCTCATGCCTGTAATCCCAGCACTTTGGGAGGCCGAAGCGGGCAGATCACGAGGTCAAGAGATCGATACCATCCTGACCAACATGGTGAAACCCCGTCTCTACTAAAAATACAAAAATTAGCCAGGCGTGGTGGCATGTGCCTGTGGTCCCAGCTACTCAGGAGGCTGGGGCAGGAGAATCACTTGAACCTGGGAGGCGGAGGTTGCAGTGAGCTGAGATGGCACCACTGCACTCCAGCCTCGTGGCATAGCGAGACTCCGTCTCAAAAATAAATAAATAAATCTGTGTGCATTCAATGCCCCTGAATTGTACACTTAAAATGGTTACAATAAATTTGATTACGCATTTTACCACAATAAAACATGCATGCACACACACACACACACAAAAGCATGCAGTGCTCCCCTAACACTTTGTATCTATTACTTAAAATTATTGTTGTTTAGATGTAAGTTGGCTTCCCCAAAGAATTCTCCAGTCACTCCAAGGATAAGGACCTCTTTTTTTTTTTTTTTGAGGCAGAGTCTCACTCCAACCTCTGCCTCCTAGATTCAAGCAATTCTCCTGCCTCAGCCTCCGGAGTAGCTGGGATTACAAGGCGCACGCCACCATGCCCAGCTAGTTTTTGTATTTTTAGTAGAGACAGAGTTTCACCATGTTGGCCAGGCTGGTCTCGAACTCCCGACCTCAGATTATCCGCCTGCCTTGGCCTCCCAAAGTCCTGGGATTATAGGCGTGAACCACCGCACCTGGCCGGATAAGAACTCTTAATCCTTGCTGTAACTCCAAAGCCTAGGACACCATCTGGCTTCTAGTTACCAGGAAAGGTAATCATATCCTGGCCTTTCCAAGTATTCTTTCACGTAAATTTAATTATCACTTTCAACCAAGGCAATATATTAGATATATAAACAGTTGTAAGACTTGTGAAGTACACACCAGAAAAATCCTTTATCACACACATATGAGTTAGAATTCAGAAACTGTGGCCACAGAACTCCAGATCTTCAATAGATGTTTGCTGAATTGATACATGAGACTTGAGAAGGCAAAAGGATAAACATAAGTCCTAGCATCAGCCCAACAGATTTACACGGAGCGTGTGACAAGTACGTAATATTACGCTTCCTAAGAAGTATGTCAACTAATGTCCTTCCTAAGTAGCAACCTACCTAAATAACCCTTACCACTTTCTCCAGGTAGTTTTTAACAAAGGAATTGCACCGCAGCTTCAAAAAATTGAAAGTTACGTGTTTACCTATCCATTCACTGCTCAGACAAAACAAAAACAAAAGCTACCTGTGGGAGACTTCTAAATTCCTTAATACTACAGTGTCATTAAAAACAAACACCTAGATTTACTCTACTTAGCTATACGTTACTAAGTAGTCAGGTTAGCTTTAATGCTTACCACGACAAGTTGGCTTTTTTCCTTTCCCGAGGGTAATCCCGTCCCACCTCCTCCCTCTTTAAATAAAGTTAAAACAATCCAAAAAACCAGCTAATGAGTTCTCCAGCACAAGAAACAGTAGTTCAGCTTCAAGAAAAAGGCATCTTAAAGGCTGTGCATTAAAAGTTGCCAGGGATCCAGCCGCTTACATTTCATGAAAAGTACAGACCAGACCCGTTTAGCAAGCTGCGCACCTTAACTGGTCCAGAAAGCGCGCTGTGGGCTGGGGAAGAGGGTGAGCAAAAGGCAAGATGATTAGTTTGGGTTGATGGGGATGGCCGGGCAAGGGGAGAACAGAGGAGTAATCTGTAAGATCTGAGTTCCGAAGCTTTTTGGGTTGTGGAGGTTACAAAAGTGCCTGTTAAAGTTAGGCCCAAGCTTCGGCAAGGTAGAACTGGGGGTAAAAAAAGAAAAAGAAAAAAAAGAAAAAACTTAAAAAAACAACAGCGAGCAGGCTCCCGAGTTCTAGTGTTCACAGTGAGGCCGTTAACGCAGCAGTAAAGTAGGCGTGTGTTTTCTTCCTCTTCCCGCCTCCCCAGAGACTCCAGCCCAGTCCTTTCCCCTCATTTTCACCCCAGCCGAGTCCAATGGCTGCCCTCGCCGCGGAGTCGGGTCGGAAGCCGCCCCGCCCCGCCCCCTCGCCTTGCTAGCCCTGGGGAACCCCTCTGCCCCACCTTCCCAGCCCGATGAGAGGCAGTGACTGCCGCCGTCACGTGTGCTGGCAGCCGCCAAGTGAGGCCGCTTTTGCGACGCGGTGACAGCCAAATGGTGCGACAGGAGGAGCTGCAGCCGCGGCCGCAGCGCCCCGCACGGAGAGACTTGAGGCGGCTCCTGGCGTCGCCCAGAGGGAGCGACTAGGCGAACAGTCCGGTGCGGGCGGCGGCGGCGGCGGGCGGGCGGCGAGAGGAAGCCCGCTACGAGTGCCCTCGCTCCCCCGCCGCTCTCGATGAACCGGACGGAATAAGCCGCGCCTCCAGCAGGGGCTGCGCCTCCATGAATCTCTAGTTTTTGTGTTTTTTTTTTTATTTCTCTCCCCGTTCCTCAACCCCCACCCTGAGC
Source organism: Theropithecus gelada (assembly GCF_003255815.1). Classification (NCBI taxonomy): domain Eukaryota; kingdom Metazoa; phylum Chordata; class Mammalia; order Primates; family Cercopithecidae; genus Theropithecus; species Theropithecus gelada. Next base: position 116,585,302 of record NC_037668.1, read on the forward strand.
CCCGTCCCGCCTTCTCCCTTTGCCAGCGGCGGCCGCCTCCAGGTGCGGAGTCCATACCGGAGCGCAATGGCGTCCAACCCCGAACGGGGGGAGATTATGCTCACGGAACTGCAGGTAAGGGCCGCGGCCCTGGCGAGAGTCGCTGGCTGAGTAGACAGGGAGAGAGCCCCGCGCGGCGTCGGGGACCAAGGAAAGCCCTGCGGCCGCCGCGCCCCTAGCCCGCTAAGTGCGGAAAGTCCGGGATGTCACTCGGGAACTGCTTCCCTCGGGGAACCGCTTCCCTCGGGGGCCAGACCCTCTCCCCCGCCAAAGCCCTGGCCTGCCACCGCTTTGCTTTGATTCTGCCTACCAGAGGGAACCCCATCTCTGCAGCCCTGCTGCAGCTGGAGCCTGCTCTCGCCCGGTCCCTGGAGAGGCCGGCCCGTCGCCCCCTCCCGCGGTGTCAGAGCTGCCCGCGAACGCCCCTGTCGCCCCCTCCCTTCGCGCGGCTGGGCCCCGCCCCGCCTTTCCTCAGTACTCGGCTCCTTAAACTCTTTTGAATGACTCCCAAGCTGTTTTCTTGTCCCTCCCCCTCCCCTCAGACTCCGCACAAAGAGCGCCCCCATAACTTCCAGCCCCTAGACAAGTTTTTTTTAAAAAAACGAGTCTCACCAAATGCTTGCTTCACTTCGCCAGCCCTCTTCAGGTGACAGAATTTCTTTCCTCTATTTTGAGAGTTATCTTTTTCTTTTCCTTTTTTTTTTTTTTTTTTTAAACTAAGTGATAGATACACGGTGCCTTTCTCGGCTACCCCTGCCCAGATCCGGAAGCTCAGATGCTGATGCTTTTCAGACTTTCATTTTCCCTCTCATTTGAGCACCAGAGAAAGAGCTATATAAGTTGTTTACTAATGAGAAAGGGAAAACATTGGGCACCACATGTCTGCAAAAGATAAGAGCAAAACAGATCGCTTAGTTAAGTCCATGTCGAGTAGCAGTATTATTATTTTCCCATTTCCAGCTAAATATTTGATGATGTAGGCACGATTTTCGTTTTTAGATCTCTATGGTGTACATGGGGACTTAAGCTACCCTGTCGGGTTTTTCATTACTTGGCAGTGTTCCAGAAGTGTTTACATCTGAATTTTAACAAAGATGTTAAAATTTCATGTTTTTTTTGACTTAAAAGTTATTTTGCTTTATTTTAATATAGTTATCTTTTAGCTACTCGAAGATTGTAGATGGGAATTAGGGAAAAAAACAGCATGCTTGCATGTCTTTTTGTGTGTTGGACAGTTAATTTTTTTAAAGAAAGACTAAATCTAGAAATTCTGAAACAGTTGATTCTTGATGTCAAAATTAAGTATTGCAACTGCGTCTAAATTTCTTGTTTAAATACACTTTTTAAGAAATCTCTTTATAAGTTTGGTTTCTTGTGCAATCAGACGTAGGGTTGAAAACGTTGGTATAATAGTTGATATTCCTCCACAAAAATAGAGATTGTAACAATGTATACCAATGCAGTGTTGCACATTTAGAATCCTTTGGTAATGCAAAGCTGAATTTCATATCATTGAAAATGTTGCTATGTAATATTTTAATTACAGTTAGCCTTTTATAAGCAGATCTTACAGCATACCACATTTGCTAAATGAATGTAATTTACTATTTTATTAATAGTAAATAATTTGCATCAGCTTTTAAAATGGAGATGATGTGAGGCAAGTGAGAAATACTTTACATTACCTGGTCTTGAACCATGAAAAACATACTTTGGTTTTGATTGAGAAGGATGATAGGGTCATTTTTCTTTTGAATTGAGCAGTGTTCGAGTTATAATATATTTGGCATTGTTACTTGTATTTTATAGAAAGTTGGCATAAAAGACACCTACTTCGGCACTGGAACTGAAAATTATATTTTCATGTGTATTAAAATACAACATTTAGGATCTTTTAATTAAAAAGATCAATTTTGGTAATAACAAGGAAGCAAGCAAAGAAGGAAGAAATTTTCAATATGATGACTTAGAAATACGACCAAAATAGAGGAACACCTAAAGTTAAGCTTCTAGATAAACTGAAATGTAACCCCTTCCAGAAAAAAGAATAGTTTTTATTAAGTGTTACCTTATAGGTTGTCATATATCCAAGTCATTTTCTTGGTTTATTTGACTCCCAGTTTTGATAAAAGTCTGCATTTAAACTTTATCGTGTTTATTAAAATTTTTGAGAATATTACTTACATCAACACTAAAGATAGTCATAAAGGTTGCTTCACCAAATATTTCCATCCATTCAAACATTTTATTTCATTGGGTCCTGAAACTTAGTGTACAGTAACCAAGTATTTATTAAACTTTCGTTTCAAGAATCAGTTTTTTTAAAAGCTTCTAAATTGTTTGAACTTAGACTGAAATACTGTTTAATATGACATTCTTAATTCTTTTCTGCCATACAGATTTTAAGTATTTAAGAAATTCTGTAGCCAGTTTTAAGATGTATTTAATGGTTAAAACTGTTACTTTGCTATGTATCCTGTCTCAGGAATGCTTGTTTTACTCTGAAAGTTACATATTACAACCTACCTTTAATGAAATTGATATTTATTTAGAAATATATCCAGCTTTTCATTATTTTTTCAAATTGTAGAATTTGAAATACTCCACTGCTTGAGCTGGAATTAGCTTTTGGTTGTGGAAAGGCAAAGTAAGAAAATCTGAAACAACAGTATTCTGTCCTGTTAATTACTGTAATAGCATGGAGTAATGTTTTTAAGTATTGGTAGTAATTCAGGAGGCTTATTCAACAAGGAAGCGTTAATAAACTATGTAAACTTTGGTGGCTAGAGGTTTCAAGGTATAAGGAAGAATATTTACTGTAATAAAAATAAAAATTGGCTGTTTAAAATGGCCAATTTCTAATTTTTATCTCATAACTAATTTGTTGTGTTGTATTCTCTTTATTTTTTATTTGAAGTATAGCAGAAAACTTAGACATTTTTGCAATGCCAAAGAAACTAACGTTTATTTCCAAGGAACCTGGATTAATGAAAACTGTAAAGAATCTCAAAATGAAAGTGTTGGCTACAATGGTAATTTTGTAGAATGCAGACCAAATATTGAGCAGTGTGCTAATAAAGCTATCTTGTTGATTATTGGAGATTCATTTTCTTCATCAAAATGCCCAATAAAGTGTTGGTCTGGGAATTTTAAATTCCATTCTCAGCAGATTTTATTTAGATAGAGGTAACTTGCTCAAGTGGAAAGTTGAGATAGTTACCCTTATATTACAGGGGTTAATTTCACCAAACAGTTATGTAGTATCTACCAAAGCTATGTTGGAGGATATAAAGATGACAAGATAGGTTTTTGCTTTCCAGAAGAGAGTATAGATAATTGTACTAGAGGATAATTAGAGTACAAACAACATTTTAAAAATTATTTGCTACATATCAGACATTGTACTTAGTATCCTATACACCTCATTTGATCTTTACAGCGATCCAATAAGGTAGGTGTTATTTTCATGTTGTGGATCAGGAAACTTAAGTTCAAGAATATTAAGTAAATTGCTTATGGTTACATTGTGTGTCTGAGTTTGAACCCAGGTCTATATGTTTCCCATTACACTATTTCTTTTTTTGTGTGTGTGAGATGGAGTCTCGCACTGTCACCCAGGCTAGAGTGCAGTGGTGCGATCTCTGCTCACTGCAGTCTCCGCCTCCTAGGTTCAAGCGATTCTCCTGCCTCAGCCTCCCGAGTAGCTGGGATTACAGGCACCTGCCACCACGCCTGGCTAATGTTTTGTATTTTTAGTAGAGACGGGGTTTCACTGTGTTGGCCAGGCTGGTCTTGAACTCCTGACCTCATGATCTGCCTGCCTCGGCCTCCCAGAGCGCTGGGATTACAGGTGTGAGCCCCTGTGCCCGGCCCCACTGTACCATTCTTTAAATTGCCACAGTTCTGGGGAACTATAAATATTTTGCATCTAATGTTATAGTGGTGTGAACTTTCTACAGATTGGCCAAAAATGTAATTTACCAACATTAACTTAACTTGTTAGCTCCATCTGTAACAAGGAGAAATGATTTCTACATTCAACTTGGTAGTCTATAATGTAGCAGTGTTTTATTATTGTAAATACGGTCTAATATTTCACAAAGAATCATAGTACAAATAATCTTTTTACAGGATTTCTTCATTAAGAATTACTGTTTCTCATGAAAGGTGTCACATGCTTGCCCAAAACTTCCCAAAAGATTTGACATTACTCTGTAGACTGTCTGTGCTTTGCTTTAAAATTTTATACTCATATGTAACCTAGCTCTGTGTTGACACTTAGTAGGAGCACAATACATTGATGAGAAGGCTCCATTTGTCACCTAGGATGAGGGATGTCTAGATTATTTTAAGAGAAGTTCATTATAATCTTTGACATATGAAATTACGTAGTTTTCTTTAATTTACGTTTCTAATCCCTTTTCCCAAAAATATCCCCTTTAAAAGTACTAAACGGATTTCTATAATAGTTACATCGTTCTTCCATGTAGCACACTGGTAGTTTACTCATTTAATGGAAAATTAGAAGGTGGTGTCTAATTTTGCAGTGACACTGGAAAGTGGAAGGTCTGAGTTGGGAGGATTATAATTTTAGGGTGGTTTGGGGGATGGTAGTATGAGAAGGTAAGCCGGGTAGTTAAGACAGACTTTACATTGTTTTCAAATTAGAAATGTAATGCACATGTATTACAGAAAATCCAGAAAATGTGGAAAAGCACAAAAGAAAATAAAAGTTGCTCATAGTTCTGTCACTTAAAGACTGACAGACTTTTCCCACCTAAAAGTCCCATGGCCGTAGAGTCCATTTTTTCTTTTTTTTCATCTCATTTTACTTACTAGAATTTTGAAGAAAAATGAAGCTCAGAGAGTTTTAAGATAGAAATCACAGTAGTTTAAAAAATTTTTTCTTGCCTCTGGTTCTAGATGAGTGGATCTAATTAGCTTTTTTTTTTTTTTTTTTTTACTTTTTAAATCTCAGAATATTTCAATTATGAGTCACTGCTTTATTAAGAAGAAAAGTGCAGGCTGGGCGCGGTGGTTCACACCTGTAATTCCAGTGCTGTGGGAGGCTGAGACAGGTGGATCACGTGAGGTCAGGAGTTCGAGACCAGCCTGGCCAACATGGTGAACCCCTGTCTACTAAAAATACAAAAATTAGCCCGGTGTGGTGATGTGCGCCTGTAGTCCCAGCTACTGGGGAGACTGAGGCACAGGAATCGCTTGAACTTGGTAGGTGGAGGTTGCAGTGAGCCGAGATCATGCGGCTGCACCTCCAGCCTTGGTGATAGAGTGAGACCCTGTCTCAAAGAAAAGTGCAGTAGTATGGATTTAGTAATAGACAGTAATGAAGTATAGCAACAATTTCGTTGAATATATCAATACCGTGTGTTTTTTCAGCTTAGGTTTGATGCTGCTCTTATAGACTACCACGATGTTTGTAAATTGTAGCGCATACTTTACTGAATTAAACTTGCTAAATAACTTTCTAAATATTTCTTGACTACCAAGTAAAAGTCTCTGTGTTAAACTAGTGTTACTAAATGATGGCTCTACCATGGTGGTTTTTTTTTTTTTTTTTTTTTTTGGTCATCTCTCATTAGTATTATAGAGATTAGGTCTAGTGTCTTGCAATTCCTACCATTTACATAGTGTTGAAATAGGGAGAAGTAGGGACACCTTCTAGACATCATCTCTTTATCCCAGAGCTTAGCATCTGATTCCTTGGGCTCTCTTATTTCTGCTTTTTGAATTTGGCAATGGTAAATTTTCATGCCATTCATCAGAAGTATGTTTACTTTTAAACAAATAGAGTAGTAGTTTGTAAACATCACCTAAAATAATGTTACTTCCATATCATAAATGGTATTTGAATAAAACAGTTAATTATACATTATTCCCTCATAAAATACAGTGTGCTGATAATTGTCAAATGTCTATATTATTTCAAAAACCAGTTTTACTCTAGAGTATATGACATTTAATATGATTAACTTTTGATATACAGCAGAGTTCAAACTTGACAGCAAAGTTGAAAACTGGTTAAAAGCTTCAAAAATATTTAAAATTGAGAGTGGGAAAAATATACTAATGAAAAAGTAATTCCTTAATAAAACAGAAATAGAGAACCTTTATCTTGATGCATGTCTAGCTTCTCTTAATTTTATCTGATGACATCTTGTTTGAAACTAGCTCTGTTACCATACTTGGCTTTTTTTGCAATCACAAAAATGAAATTTGTGTGACATTATATACATAAATATTGCCTGTAAAAAATGAAGATCAGGAAAGCATGGGACAGTGTACTTGATGACAGTAAACACCTTAGATGTGAAGGTAGTGTTGAAGTGCCTCATAAAGATGAGTGGATATACAAGACTTATATAATACTGTTAGGATTTATCTCTTTTGGAAATTTGACAGTGACTTATCAAATTGGTGAAAGTTTTACTGCCCTGGCTCATATATACCTTAATTTAATGGAATGTAGTTATGACAAAATTTGGAATTTATTTTTAATTATAGAATACATACCACACAATACATGTGCTGAAAGTTTTTTATATATATATATATTTTATTTTTGAGACAGGATCTTGCTGTGTCACCTAGCTTGAAGTGCAGTGATGTGATCTCGGCTCACTGCAACCTCTGCCTCCTGGGCTCAAGTGATTTGCCCACCTTAGCCTCCCGAGTAGCTGGTACTACAGGTGTGAGCCACCATGCATGGCTGATTTTTATATTTTTTTGGAGAGACGGGGTTTTGCCATGTTGCCCAGGTTGGTTTTGAACTGCTGGACTCCAGCGATCCACCTGCCTTGGCCTCCCAAAGTGCCTGGATTACAGATGTGAGCCACTGTACCTGGCCTGAGTATCGTATATTTTATACATTAATCATGTCGTTTTTCTCTTCCCTGTAGTTGCTACCTTAGGGATTCTCTAAGGAGGTGTTTGTTCTCCCTGTTTCAGAATTGTCATTGAACAAATTTTATGCAACTTTTGGATTTTTAAAAAATGCATTAAACATCAGGCACACTGCTTGGATTAATCATCTGTCTATCAAACATTTTAATAAGTACTCATGGACCACCACTGCCCCTCTCTCAAAACAAGCTAGGAGCTTTAACCTACCTATAGTTTTCCTCTATTCTATCCCTCTATTTCCACCTTCTTGTCATCTAGGTCATCATTTTTGAGTCCTGTGTTCATTCTCTTCCTTATATAGTAGTCCCTCCTTATCCGCGGTTTCAGTTACCCATGGTCAACTGTAGTCCAAAAATAGGTGAGTACAGTATAGTACTATAAGATATTTATAAGTACTAAGATACTTTGAGAGAGACCACACTCATAACTGTAATTACAGTATAGTTATAATTGTTCTATTTTATTATTAGTTGATTAACGCTTACTGTGCCTAATTTATTAATTAAACTTTAGCATCAGTATGCATGTTAAAGGAAAAGTGTATATACAGTTAAGTACTGTTCATGGTTTTAGGCATTTACTGAGGGTCTCTCGGTGGATAAAAGGAGACTACTGTGTATAGGTTAGTTGGACATGTAAATCTAAACGTCTTTTAGTTGTTTGTATAGAATTGTGAATATAATCTTTTTGAACTTGATTTTTCACCTATTACAAATAAGATTGATCCACATTTTTGCATGGTGCTATAGTCATTCATTTAAATTGCTGTATAATATTTCATTGAGTGAAATATTCATTAACTCTCCTTTGGTGGATGTTTGGATATTTATCCACTCTCCCTTGTTGGGCAGTTATTTTCTGTTTTTTGTTTTGTTTTGTTTTGTTTGTAATTATAAGCAAAGATCCTATGGACAGTCTGTGCATGTTTCCTACTGTGTATGTGCCACAGTTTCTATTATACACCTGGAGGTAGCATTGCTACCTCATAGGGTAGGTGAATGTTCAACTTAAGAGATGATGCAGAACTTTCACTATGGTTGCACCAATTTATATTCATATTAGCAGTGTATGAAATAAAAGATCCTTTGGTTATCCATCCTCTCCTACACTTGATATTCTCTTAAGTTTTACACATCAAAAGGGTGTAAAATGTTGCCTTATTTTTTATCTTGATGCACATTTTCCTGGTTGTCACTGATGTAGAACACTTCTTTTTAAGTTTGCCGGCCTTTTTCATGTGGCTTCAGTGAAATTCCTATTTATGTCTCTTGCCTATTTTTGTTTTTCTTATTGGTTTATAAGAGTTCTTTATATTGCTTATGTTAATCCTGTGTGTACATTGTGAATGTCTTTCAGTTCCTAACTTTTTCACTGTCTTTTATTGGGGTTGTGTGGGAGGGACAGTTTTAAATGCTTTTACCTTCTTTGGCAAATACTTAGAATAATTTACATCATTATCATCAACAGGCTTGCATTTACTATCTATTGTACATTTGGAATAGAAAGAGTAAAGTTATATTAATAGTTTATGGCCTGGGGATTTGTAAACTATCCAAATGAACAACTATAGGAAGTTGTATAAAATAATGTATTGCTTCACACATACTAGGCGCTCAAATGCTAGGTTAATTTAGTTAACGAGTAAATTCAGAAGCAAAGAAATAGCAAAAATTATACAGTTCATCAATTGCTTATGTTCCAATTCCATATCTCTCCGTTGCAAACTAATTATTAGTCATTAATAATATTTTATTCTTTTGTTTAAAGGGCAGTATATTCCGTAAGATTATGTGAGCAGTTATTTAGGTATTTTCATAGCTTGCCATTAAAATGCTGGAGGTGATCAGATTTAATACTGGATATAAAGCAAAATATTAATCGTCTGCACAGTTTACTAGTATTTACAAACTCAGAATCCTAAATACAGTTTTTGTCATTGCTGTGCATCTTTCGATAAAAAAAATTCTTAAGTCAAATTTGTCCATTATTTATCATACAGTAAGTCCTCACTTGATGTCATTGATTGGTTCTTGGGAACTGACTTTAAGCAAAACAACGTATAATGAAACCAGTTTCTTTTTTCTCATCAATGTTATAAGGAAGTGATATTATAAACAAAGAAACATTAGCCAGAAGTGGTGATGCACACCTGTAGTCCCAGCTACTTGGGAGGTGGAGGTGAGAGGATGACTTGAGCCCAAGAGTTAAGGCTGCAGTAAGCTGGAATCAGGTCATTGCACTCTAACCTGGGGAGCATAGTGAGACCCTGTCTCAAAGAAAAGAAATGATATTGACAAAACAGCTTTATTAAAGGACCTGCAGCACATTGTTACTCTTAAAGTCACAGTTCCAAGAACCCATCAACAGTGTTAAGTGAGGACTTACTGTAATTGCTTTTCATGCCCTTTTAAATAAATTATTTCCTATCCTGGGTTTAAAAGATAGTCACACAAGTTTGCTCCTAAGAATTTTGCAGTTTTATTTTTTAGATTTAAGTCAGCTTATCTGGAGTTGTTGTTTTTTAATAGACTTCATTTATTTAAAGCAGTTTTAGGTCCACAGCAAAATTGAGAGAAAGGTCTAGAGATTTCTCAAAAACCTGCGTCCCTACATAATGTATGTATACATTATCGACATCCCCCACAAGAGTACATTTGTTAGAGTTGATGAACCTTTATTGACGCATCATCATCATCCAGAGCCCAGAGTGCACACATCTTGATGTTGTGCATTCTATGGGTTTGTACAAATGTATAATGACGTGTATCCAGCCTTATAGTATCATACAGGATAGTATCACTGCACTAAGCTTATTCTCTGTGCTCTACCTATTCATCCTTCCCTCTCCTCCATCCCCTGGCAACCACTGATCTTTTTACAATTTCCATAGTTTTGCCTTTGGGAAAATCTCTTGCAGTTGGAATCATACAATGTGTAGCCATTTTACATTGGTTTCTTTCACTTAGAAATAAGCATTTAATTTTCCTCCACGTCTTTTCATAACTTGATAGCTTATTTCTTTTTAGTGCTGAATAATATCCCATTGTCTGTGTGTACCCCAGTTTATTCATTCACCTACTGAAGGACATCTTGCTTGCTTCTAAGTTTTGGCAGTTATGAATAAAATGCTATAAACATCCTATGTAAGTTTTTCTGTGAACGCAACTTTTCAACTCCTTCGGTTAAATACCAGGGTGTCCAATTGTACGGTAAGAATAGATTTGTAAGAAACTCCCAAACTGCCCTCCAAAGTGGCTGAACTATTTTGTATTCCCAACAATAAGAGTTTTTGTTGTTCCACACCATCGCCAGTATTTGGTGTTGTCAGTGTTCTGGATTTTGGTTATTCTAATAAGTATATCGTGGCATCTCATTGCTGTTTATTTAATAGCTTTGATTTTTGAATATGGAGATAGGTCTGAGTTATTTTAATGTTTAAAAACATTATTTTGAAATGTCTACCAGACTTCTTTATAATGCAAATTTAAAATAGAGCACTTTTCAGCTTTTAGGATAGAAACATCTGCAAATAGCTTTATTAGCCTAACTCTGACTTGCAAATTTGATAAATTTTTGCCAGTTAGAGTTACATCATGTTAGGTTATGTATTGAACTGTACCTGAACTTATCCTTACCTAGCTCAGTAATACCTCACTTTTTCCTTATTATATCAATTTGTGGTTCTTTTGTTTTTGTTTTTTTTTTTTAATTTTATCTCCTGAAGCTTTGGGTCAGTAAAGGTCATCCTTGTCTTAGCTCTTGTTGACACCCATCCCATTCTCCAGTTGTGGCTCATACTTTTAATGTTGTTTTCTGTCATCCAACCTACTCCTGCTCCTTTCTTCTCAGCATATCACTCATCTCTATGTAGTGAGTGATATGTGCTCTTCAACCATGTGAGTTTCCTCAAGTTTTCTTGTCTTTACTTTCAAATTTCTTGGAATTTTAGCCATCCTTTTTATTTCTACTGAATTTTAAGAAAAAATTGCTTCTTCTTGCTAAGGTTATACTTTCCTGGACTTTTGCTTGCTCTGGAATATCATGTTTTACTCTTTTGCAGGATGGGGCTTTTCATTATCCACTAGCTTTTGGCTTAAAAGTGAGTTCACATCTCTTGTTTTTATTATACTCTTTAATACTGTTGTACCCTCAAATTTCTTTCTTTTTATAAGAAATTTCTTAGTTGCCTTGTCTACCATTTATTTAACTTACTCATATATGACTTCTGTCTCAGTTATTCTGTTGAAATAGTTTTCTTAAAGGTATCATGACATTCTGTTGCTTCTAGTCTTGAGAGGAAATTGGTACTGCTCCAGCTTCCTGAAACTAATGTTAATTAAACTTTGAAGACCCTGCACAATATTGGTTACTTTTCTTTCATCATACCTGCCTCTGTTTGTTACTACTGCTTTTGTTTGGTAACTCCTTTTCTACCTTAAATGTTCCACCTATTTCTAGCCTATTTTTCCTTTAATTTATCCTTCAGATTGACCACCAGAGTCTGATTAACCACCAAAACCTTGTTTAGTAACAGTTGTGGAAAATAGAAAACCACTTAAATTAGCTTAAGCAGAAATTGGATTTTTTGGAAAGCTATGGGGACGTTATCAGTTAAGGGTAAGACGTATAGCCAGATCCCATGGGTACTAAATGGGAAACTGGATGCTTTCTTTTTAGGGCTACATGTTCTCTTTTCTTTAAGTATGTGTACTGCTTTGTATCTCTGTATACTGATTCTCTTTGCTCTCTTCCCTGTGGTCTCCGAGTGGCACTCCTAACTTCTAAATTTACATTAATTCTATAAGTTCAGGGCACATAGACCACAGCTGACTGACTGAGTTGCTGTATGTCACAATTCTAACTTCTTAGATGAGAAAATCTGAGTGGCCTTAGTCAGTGGAACATATGTCCCTGATCCATCTAACTATGGCAATCGAGGGATGAGATTCTCTGGTATCAGTATGGCTTCAAGAAACCTCTTGTGAGGTTAGGACAGACTATTTTCTGAAAAGGGATTCTAGATTGAGAATTCTAGGGATTCTCCTGCTTGAAAGTTTCAGCAACTTTCCATCAATTATAGAATAAAATATATTTATACTTCTCATCATCTGACCCCAATGTTTTCTGATTTTTCTCCCTATTTATCTTACATTCTAGAATATTAAACTATTTACATTTCTCTGAACCATACTCCCTATCTTTGCAAATGCTGATTCTGACTTTAAGAATACTAATATTGCTTGTCTGAACAGCATTTGACAAATTGGACGATCCTTAAAATTCTGATAAGAAAATCATATTTATTGAATATATGAATATGTTTATATCTAATAAAAGTTTTACTGAAGATATATTTTTGATTAATAAATTTAGGGAATTGGTCATGCAGCATTTTGATACATTTGTAAATTAGCCTTTAATTTTACAGCTCTTGTTATTGAACATACCACTTAATATGATAATTGTTACATGTCTCTATTACTTTCAAGACAGGAACTAGGTCTTACTCCTCTTTATGTCCCTAGCAACTGACATATAGCTTATGCTTAATAAATGTGTGAATAAATAAATGAACAGATTTAAAAAAGAATTATATGACCAGCTAACCCGGTGAAACCCTGTCTCTACTAAAAAATACAAAAAACTAGCCGGGCGAGGTGGCGAGCGCCAGTAGTCACAGCTACTCAGGAGGCTGAGGCAGGAGAATGGCATGAACCCGGGAGGCGGAGCTTGCAGTGAGCTGAGATCCGGCCACTGCACTCCAGCCTGGGTGACAGAGCGAGACTCCGTCTCATTTAAAAAAAAAAAAAAAAAAAAAGAATTATATGACCAATCTGCCAGACCTGACTTCTCTAAATTTCCAAAAGCTATTCTTCCCCTGGCTGCTAGAAATCTGCTAGTCACTTTTATTTGACTATTGTTGCTTCAGCCCCTTCAGTTGTTTCTTCTACTTCTGTATCTTGAATTCATTCATTCCTTTGCCATTGTCTAAGTATGGGCCTTCATTATCATTTGGATGATCATAATATCTTGATATTTTACCTCTACCTCTTTTGTCTTATTCTGCTTTTATTTAAACTATGTACAATTGCCGGATTCAGAATTTGTCCCTAGCATTCAGTGACTCCTTAATTCTTGTGGGATATAGTCCTAATTCCTTAGCTAGGCAATCCAAGCTGTCATTGTTGTAGCCCCAAAATACTTTTCATTCTTAAGTCTTACTCATGTAAGCAGCTTACATTTTCAGGCATGCTATGATTAGTGATTTTTCCTCACCTGTATTTTTACTACATTCTATCAACTGGAATACTTCTTTAAGGCCAAATTCAAATTTTGCTTATTTATTTTTTTCCTTATTTTCCCCTACTCATGTCCAGTCTCTCCTCAAAACTTAAGGATATTTTCTATCTCATGACATTTATTATATATTGCATTGTACTGTAGTTGTTTATATCCTGCCTCATTTTCTCTTCTAGGCTTAATGCTTAAAATCTTTGAAGGAAAGGACTATATTTTTTATCTTCATCTTTTATCCCTTTAGCCCTTTAGTCCTGAAGAAAGTAACTTGCACATAGCAGTGTTGAGACTCAGAAAACAATACTCTACAATGAAGCTCTAAGAAGTAGTCTCAGAAACAAAAGGGCTGTTTTATTTTTTAATCTTTTTTCGTCCTCTTGTCTCTCAGTTTCATTTTTCCTCCAAGGCTAGCCAGATAAATAAGAATCCATCTTTTTAAAGGTGGATCATAGAAACCAGAACCACCACCTCCCTTTTCTTTCTTCCCCAACTGAAGCAAGCTTTATTTAGCACTGACCTTGAAAGAGATTCACCCAAGGGCCCCCCCATACAGTGAACAATGACTCATGCATAAACAATGTCCTCAACAACAGTTTTACAGTAAACAAGAAAATATTGTTTATGGTGGTTTTAACACCAAATGTTAGCATTTAGTGATGTCAATTCTGGAAGGACCTAGATTTCACCAAGTACTTCGTTATATAATCTTTTAGAGGCATCAAAGACAGTATTCATAGACTCCTACATTGCTTAACTTTTTAAAAAATTTTGAAAATAATCCGTATATACATATGCACAGATAAATCAAAAGATACTGAAATGTATAAAATTAGAAGTGAAGATCTCTTCATTAATACTTTCTCTTCAGTTAGTCCTACCCCCCAGAAGTAGTCACATTGCCCTTTATTATTTCTGGAATTGATGTTATAATTCTAAATTTTTGATTTATCAATTTTAGACCGTATGCATTAACCCAGTGATTTATAAGTGGTTTACAAAAGACATTTAACCAAATTCTGTTTTTCCTTCTTCATTTCCTAAATGTGTTAGTTACATTATTATTTTTAGTTTTTTTCTGGTAGTTTCCTTTACAACTATGTTTTGATTTGTAGAGCCACAGCATCTATTAACTCTGCACAAAAATGAGAGTTTCAGTACACTTCCACTATTCACTTCCCTTGCACTGATTTTATTTATTGTATTGTATTGTATTGTATTGTTTTTACATTGACAAGGTTTATATTTCTATTATATTCTTTCCTTCCTTCCTTTCCTGTTTCTCTCTTTTTCTCCCTGACCCCTCTTCTGCATAGTTCCTACAACATCTTTCTTAAACACTTCATGAACATAGGTTGGATCACCTGGACTGTTTTCTATGTCTTTAAACTTACCTTCGTATTTCCTATTTCTTTAAATTTTCTCTGTTTGGGGAGATTGCCTTTATTCTTCTTTCTGTTCACTAACTTCAGATGTATATATTTTATTGTGCAGCCCATTCACTGCCTTTGTGCAAATGTATTTTTAATTACATAAATATCTTGTTTTCTTTTTTGCATATAGGCTAGAATTATTTAATGTAATTTAAATTTTCTTCCCTTTTTTAAAAATTTCCAACTTTCAAGTTCTGGGGTGCATTAAGCCCAGCATCCATTAGCTAGTCTTCCTGATGCTCTCCCTGCCCTCATCCCCACCCTCCAGTAGGCCCCAGTGTGTATTGTTCCCCTCGATGAGTCCATGTGTTCTCATCGTTCAGCTCCCACTTAGAAGTGAGAACACAGCAGTATTTGGTTTTTTGTTCTTGCTTTAATTTACTGAGAATAATGGCTTACAGCTCCATCCATGTCCCTGCAAAGGACATGACCTTGTTCCTTTTATTTATTTTTATTTTTTTGAGATGGAGTCTCGCTCCGTCGCCCAGGCTATAGTGCAGTGGCACAATCTTTGCTCACTGCAACCTCTGCCTCCTGGGTTCAAGCGATTATCCTGCCTCAGCTTTCCGAGTAGCTGGGTTTACAGGTATGTGCCACCACACCCAGCTAATTTTTGTATTTTTAGTAAAGACAGGGTTTCACTGTGTTGGCCAGGCTGGTCTTGAACTCCCAACCTCAGGTTATCCACCCTCCTTGGCCTCCCAAAGTGCTGGGATTACAGGCATGAGCCACTGCACCTGGCTGATCTTGTTCTTTTTCATGGCTGCATAGTATTCCATGGTGTTGTATATGTACTACATTAACTAGTCTGTCATTGATGGTCGTTTAGGTGGATTCCATGTCTTTGCTATTGTGAATAGTGCTACAGTGAACATACACATGCATGTATCTTTATAATAGAACCAGTTATATTCCTTAGGGCGTATACCCAGTAATGGGATTTCTGAATGGTATTTCTGCCTCTAGGTCTTTGAGGAATCGCCACACTGTCTTCCACAATGCAGAACCCCTTTTAAAAAGTCGGTCATAAAACATAAGAATATTATTCTTTTTTTTTTTTTTTTTTTTTTTTTTTTGAGACGGAGTCTTGCTCTGTCACCCAGGCTGGAGTGCAGTGGCCGGATCTCGGCTCACTGCAAGCTCTGCCTCCTGGGTTCACGCCATTCTCCTGCCTCAGCCTCCCGAGTAGCTGGGACTACAAGCACCCGCCACCTCGCCCGGCTAGTTTTTTGTAATTTTTAGTAGAGACGGGGTTTCACCGTGTTAGCCAGGATGGTCTCCATCTCCTGACCTCGTGATCCGCCCTTCTCGGCCTCCCAAAGTGCTGGGATTACAGGCTTGAGCCACCGCGCCCGGCCAAAGAATATTATTCTAACTTTTCCTTCTTCCCTTTTTTTTTTTTTTTTTTTTGTGTGTAACACCGGTCACAAAAAAAAATTACCTGACCTGCTTTGTTTGACCATAGATCATGAGATCCCTATTTTAGAACCCTTCTCCATACCTGAAAGTAAAGAATACATACTCAGAGAGGCACACAAACACAAAAAAATGAGACAGGTCTTGCATGGTTTCCCACTCAGTCTATTAACATTAGATCTCAGTCTATTAACATTAGATCATTCCCTTTTTGTCCAATCACGTTTCTGCATGGCTGTCCGTACTTTGTTGAACCTGTGTGTAAAAAAGGACAATTTCCCCTGTATTTTTGGCTCTTCATTCTGAAGGCTTTTGTGTCACATAAAACTGTGATGAAATAAATCTGTATGCCTTTTCTTCTATTTATCTGCCTCTTTTCAGTGATTTTCAACAAACCTTCCGAGGACAAAGGAAGTGGTCCCTTCTCTCTGACAGTGGCTGCTGATTAATGTTTGTTAAATAAATAACAGTCTCATGTCTGAAAATCTTCCATTTTTAATTCATTACTTAAACTTTTTCTGCTTTTGTTTTGGTATTTATGAGGGAGCAGAACTGCAGTATATCATTTTTCCCTTGGCAGGTACATAATTTTATTACCGTAAGTCGTATAATAATTGAATTCCCACATCTCAGACTGAGAATTTTTACCAACAGAAGGAGCTGTCACCAGACACAACAGAAGTAGGTAATAATAGTAATGTTTATTATGAAAAACAAATGATAATGAATACATATTGATGTTACTTAATCATTAAAACAGCTCAGTCGAGGCCGGGTGCAGTGGCTTATGCCTCTAATCCCAGCACTTTTGGAGGCCGAGGTGGGTGGGTCACCTGAGGTCAGGAGTTTGACCCAGCCTGCCCAACATGGTGAAACCCCGTCTCTACTAAAAATACAAAAATTAGCCGGGCATGGTGGCAGGCGCCTGTAATCCTAGCTACTCGGGAGGCTGAGGCAAGAGAATGGCTTGAATCCGGGAGGCGGAGGTTGCAGTGAGCCAAGATCACGCCACTGCACTCCAGCCTGGGCAACAAAGTGAGACTCTATCTCAAACACAACTCAGCTGAAGTAAGGCTCTTACCTCTACAGGCAAGAGAGCTGAAGATTAAAGAAGTTAAACTTTCTTTTTTTTTTCTTCTTTCTTTAATGTTGTTTTTTTTTTTTTTTTTTTTTTTTTTTTCAGTTTTTTTCTGTTGCCCAGGCTGGAGTGCAGTGGTACAATCTCAGCTTGCTGGAACCTCCACCTCCTGGCTTCAAGCAATTCTCCTGTCTTGACTTCCCGAGTAGATGCAACTATGGGTGCGCACCACCATGCCTGGGTAATATTTTGCATTTTCAGTAGAGGACGGGGTTTCGCCATGTTGCCCAGGCTGATACCGAACTCCTGAGCTCAGGCAGTCTGCCCGCCTTGGCCTCCCAAAGTGCTAGGATTACAGATGTGAGCCAGCGCACCTACATCGGAAACTAAACTTCCTTTTAAGTTAAATAACTTCTCCGTGGTCACGGAACTGGCTTGAACCAAGATACATATCCAAGATCTCTCTGTCTTGAGAACACAAATTCCTCTTAACCCTTATACTCTATTGCCTTTTTGGCATTTTGGAGCATTTTGTTCTGTCACTTTTCTCCATCCCTCATTCCTACCTCAGTAACCACATCCTATCTCCTGTCTCCTCAGGTTATTACCCTGGCCTTCACTGTGTGCAGCATTCCTTATTTTATATCTTGCCTTCTCCCTCAACAGTGCCAGTACTTGCTTTTTCACTAGAACCATTCTCAATGACTGGCCAGTTGATCTGAAGGACAAATTCATGCTGAAATCTTAGTTTCAAGTTTTAGATATGATAGGCTCAAACCCACAATTTTGTACCTTATGGGAATTCCAAATCTCCCCAAGAATTCTGTGTTTCTGGGGCAGGAGGCTGTAAGTTCTTATGGCAACCCCTGCTTCCTAGGTTTCTGTTTCTACACGTTTATAAACACATAACTGGTTTCAACAAGGATGCCCACAGTTCACTCAATGCTTCTCCCCATGGAATACCTAGTTCCATATCTTAAGGCTCACTCTTCTTTATGTTCATATTTGTGCAACCCTTTCTTCCTTTTGTGCCCTAGAAACTCCAAATTCTTCTCTCCCTCTAAGGAAGAACAGTTCCCTCGAATTCCTCCTCTCAGACTACATAACCAAATTTATCGAGTGTTCAGCAAACAGAAGGAAACTTTAAAATGTTGATATAAAGTTGCCAAACCTTTATACCAACACATACAGAATATATAGTCATACAACATTATTCTTAGTGTGAAAATACCATCATGAGCAGCACTGATTCATGACCTGGTGGTTGTAAAATGCCTAAGCATTAACATCTCCCCTCATTTTTTAAAAAAATTTTTTAGACAGTAACTCCCTCTGTTGCCCAAGCCTGAGTGCAGTGGCAAAGTTACAGCTCACTTCAGCCTCAGGCGTGTGACACCACACCCAGCTAATTAAAAAAAATTTTTTTTTTTTAGAGATGGTGTCTCCCTATGTTGCGCAGGCTGGTGTTGATCTCCTGGGTTCAAGTGATCCTCCGTCCTTGGCCTCCCTAAGTGTTGGGATTACAGGCATGAACCACTGTGCCAAGCCCATTTCTGCCTCTCAACTTCTTTTCTTCATAGATATTAAAATGTGTATTTTTAAAAAATGATAAGAATTGATAGTAATATCCTAACTGGCAAAATTTTTTAAAAAGTAACCTTACGTATATTTTCCAAATTTCCTTTTGGAATCTGATTAGTAATTTCAAAGCCCAGTTGAAATCATTCGTCTACTAAATAATTCAAGTTTTTTTGTTTGTTTTTGTTTTTGTTTTTGTTTTTTTTGAGAGGGAGTCTTGGTCTGTCGTCCAGGCTGGAGTGCAGTGGCGAGATCTCGGCTCACTGCAACCTCCACTTCCAGGTTCAAGCGATTCTCTTGCCTCAGCCTTCTGAGTAGCTGGGATTACAGATGCACACCACCACGCCTGGCTAATTCTTGTATTTTTAGTAGAGATGGGGTTTCACCATGTTAGGTTAGTCTTGAACTCCTGACGTCTTGATCCGCCTGCCTCGACCTCCCAAAGTGCTGGGATTATAGGCATGAGTCACTGTGGCTGACCTTAAGTTTTTTGTTTTTTTTTTTTTTGAGACGGAGTTTTGCTCTTGTTGCCCAGGCTGGAGTGCAATGGTTCAATCTCGGCTCACCACAACGTCTGCCTCCCAGGTTTAAGTGATTCTTCTGCCTCAGCCTCCCTAGTAGCTGGGATTACAGACATGTGCCATCATGCCCGGAAAATTTTGTATTTTTAGTAGAGAAGGGGTTTCTCCATGCTGGTCAGGCTGGTCTTGAACTCCCGACCTCAGGTGATCTGCCCATCTCGGCCTCCCAAAGTGCTGGGATTACAGGCACAAGCCACTGCACCCGGCGGCCTCAAGTTTTAAAATCATACAGACCTAGGTTTAAATCCTATACTTGACACCCATTAGCTCTCTATGTATTATTTAGCTACATGAGGCACATCTTTTTTTTAATAAAAATGAGGATAACTTCTGGCTCAAAAGACTATTATAAGTATTAAAAAATGATGTATATAAAGTGCCTGGTTATAGGAGACACTAAGTAATTCTTCCTTGTCTGGTTTAAATTTTAAGATTACTTCATTTTTTTTTTCAATACTTAATTTTTATAGTGGACAGGCTGGCCTGAGTTGGAAATTAAACACCTAGAGAACTGCTCATACTTCTTAGGTTCACTTTCCCGCCTGCTTTTTTTCCTCTTCTGCTTCATAGAGGGGACAGTAAGAATAACTTTCTTAAGGTGTAAATATTTCCATGATTATCATAATTTAAAATAATATGTTGAGATTATATGCAAGAATAAAATCATAGGTTGATATATGATTATCTTCTAGGATTGAGTTTTTATATAAGAATCTATGGTGTGTTATTTGTGCATTATGCATTATAAATATTGAGCTATTATATCACCATTCAGTAACTTCATGGAGCAACTTAAAAAAATTCGGATCCTTATTTTGTCCTCTCAGAGGCTTTGGACGTTTTGTAAATTTGAACTAAGATTATATATCTGCAGAGCCAAAAACCTGTACTTTTCAATTATAGAAAAACAGATTTTTGGCAATACACTTCTGAATATTAGTAAATAATATCAACAGTGTAATTGCATATGCTTGAGCTTTGATTTGTGAATTATAGCAAGTGTCCAATTGTTTGTTGCTATTGCTTAGCATAATTTAATTTCCATTTTGTTGCTATGGAAACCTTATCTTTGGATTCCAGCATCAGGAGAATGTTCATTTTACTCTAAATTTTTGTTTTGGTGTATGTTTTCATTGTGTGGGAACCTCATAGAAGCCCTACAAAAATTCTACACTAAATTTTGGTTCATCCTTATAGTAAGTATCAACCTTATAGTAAGGATTTTCTTATAATCAATGGAGAACTTTAAATTTCAGATCTAAAACAACATTCTTGCTTTACCAAATCTCTAAAGATGGTGGACCTTTCTTCTTGTTTTCTTTGAGGTTGGCAACGATGGTGGATTATTATTTTATCATAGTACAGTGCTAATTGTAGAGAAGGAACTGATATTGATTATAAAGGTATCTTAAACAAAATAAAAACTATGTTAAAATATAAATAGTATTACTAATAATAAGATCATTGTTTGTAGAGCATTTTTGAGTTATTAAGCACTTTTTCATGTAATTATTTCAATGTATGTATGTATGTATTTATGTATGTATGTATGTATTTTGAGACAGTCTCACTCTGTCACCCAGGCTGGAGTGCAGTGATGTGATCTTGACTCACTTTAACCTCCACTTTCTGGTTCAAGCGATTCTAGTGCCTCAGCCTCGGGAGTAGCTGCTGGGACTACCAGAGCGTACCACCATGCCTGGCTAATTTTTGTATTTTTAGTAGAGACGGGTTTTCACCAAGTTGACCAGACTGGTCTTGAACTTCTGGCTTAAAATGATCCACCTGCCTCAGCCTCCCAAAGTGCTGAGATTAGAGGCTTGAGTCACTGTGCCCAGTCATTTTACTTTATTTTGTTTTTAGTTTTTAATTTTTTTTATTTTTTGTTTTTGTTTTTGAGGTGGAGTCTCGCTCTGTCTCCCAGGCTGGAGTGCAGTGGCGCAATCTCGGCTCACTGGAAGCTCCGCCTCCCGGGTTCACGCCATTCTCCTGCCTCAGCCTCCCGAGTAGCTGTGACTACAGGCGCCTGCCACCACGCCCGGCTAATTTTTTCTATTTTTAGTAGAGTCGGGGTTTCACCGTGTTAGCCAGGATGGTCTCGATCTCCTGACCTCGTGATCTGGCCACCTTGGCCTCCCAATGTGCTGGGATTAGAGGCGTGAGCCACCGCACCTGGCCCTACTTTATTTTTAAAATGACCTGTTGAGTTAGGGATGGAAAGTGTTATTGTACCCAATATACTGATGTTCGTGTTTCCTCAGCTAGTGTCTGCTTTAATCTGAATGCTTATCTTCTGACTCCTATCCCTCATTTTAGTTCTCTACACAGTTCTAGTATTGTCAGCTCTTATCGCTGTCCACATTTTAAGTGCTCAGTACCCGCATATGGGCAGTGGCTGCCATCCTGGACAGCATTGACATCAGACATTTTGATCACCTTAAAAGTTCTGTTGAACAGCTCTGGATAAGGAATACATAGGTCAATTTTAATACCTTGAATTTAGAGAACACAGAAAAGTTCATTGTGATAGATTATAGAAAGCTGTTTTTTTTAAGTGTACCTTTAAAACATGTTTTCAAAGCTTTGTTAAAAGCAATTGTGAAAAATTTTTTTCCAAGAGAACCAATAATAAACTACAAAAAGGAATATATGATTTGCAGCATAGTTGTGGGTTTTTATGGCGGTATCAAAATTCTTTGGCATACTTAATAGTAACGTGAAAACATTGTAGAGGTGTAGTGATTCCAGCAGCAGTATTGTGTAACTTCTGGAAAGTTTATCATGGTTTACAGTTATGTGAAATTTAAAAATCTTTAAATTATTGGCTGGGTGTGGTGGTTCACACCTGTAATCCCAGCACATTGGAAGGCTGAGGTGGGCAGATCACTGGAGGCCAGGAGTTCAAGATCAGTCTGACCAACATGGCGAAACCTCATCTCTACTAAACATATAAAAATTAGCCAGGCTTGCAGTCCAAGCTACTTGGGAGGCTGAGGCAGGATAATCCCTTGAACCTGAGAGGTGGGGGTTACTTGCAGTGAGCCGAGATCACCCCACTGCACTCCATCCTGGGCCACAGAGTGAGACTCTGTCTCCAAAAAAAAAATATATATATATATATTAAATTATTGCTAATGAAGTTGAGTGATGTTTTCAATTAAAACCAGTTAAATTATATGTAAGTTAAAAGAGACCAAAAATGTTACCCGCAGTAGAGACTTGCAAAGTAAATATTGTAGATCTGTGAGGTAGTTCAGTGCACTAAAAAAAATATATTTATGGCTTTAAAGGAATAATATACCTTTAATATTTTTCTGATATTAAATTTTATTTGTACTTATTTTCAATTTATGGCTGTTTGGGGGAGTAAAGAACTTATAGTGATAAATTGCTTTAAATAAAAAAGATTTTTTGAAGCCTTAGAGAGTAAATTCATTTTATCATCCCTTTTCACTCGATAACTTTCCTAAAGTATTTTGTGGTAATATGTTAACACTCCTAGTAATTATAGCTGTTGGAAACCAAATACATTTAGATTTCTGAGGAAAAGGATGATCTCTTTTGTTATTTACATTGATTTTTACCTTCCTTTCTTGCGCATGCATTTATTTCATATTAATAGTGGCATTCTTGTGTCTTATCCCCGGTATTTCCTTTACAGCTTGAGAGCTACACTTTTATTAAGCCCTTCTACTAGAGTTAGCCTTATCTTTTAAGGAAGTTAAAATAATTGTATACAGTTCCTTTTTTTGAGTTTTGTTTTTCTGGTTGCTTAATATGAGACTTGCTCAAGGCCAGCTCTATTGTCAGGGCCTATAAAATGAAACAAAACAAAAAACAACAAAGTGTTAAGTATTCTGACTTTATTTTGTCTAGCCTTGTGACTTCTTAAAAGAGCTCCAATTTACTCTTTACAGTTAGATCCCATAAAGCCCAGCTCTTGGGTATGGTGTAGTAATGTGTAACAATACAATTTGATTTATTTTGAGATTACTGTAACTGGGTTTTGTTTTATTGTTTTTTCAATAAATTTGATTTTCCATCTCTGAGAAGCATCTATTTTATTTATTGATGACTTTAGATTTCTAGTTAGCTGTTATATCAGAAGTACTTATTTGACTGAATTGTGACGCTTTTAAAATATATATAATTTTAAATTGTAAATTTTAACTATTTTTAAGTGTACACTTCAGTGGCGTTAAGTACATTCACAGTTCTGTACAGTTTTCATTATTGTCTGCAGAATTCTTTTCATCCTGTAAAACTAAAACTCTACTCCTCTTCCCTCAGCTCCTGGCAATTACCGTTTTAGTTTATGTCTTTGAATTTGAGTAGATACCTCATAAGTGGAATTATACAGTGTTTGTCCCTTTGTGACTGGCTTAATTCATGTGGCTTAGAATCCTTAAGGTTTATCTATGTTGTAGCATGTGTCAGAAGTTTTTTTTAATGCTGACTAATCCATCGTATGTATATACCACATTTTGTTTTCTATTCATCTGTCACTGGACACTTGGGTTGCCTTCTATGTTGTTTCTTTTAATAAATACAGCACTGTTGGAGGTTATCATACCTCGTCATGATCATTTGATAGTCTGTAATTGTGTTTTCAGTGATAGCCACTAGCTATGTGTAGCTGTTCAATTCTAAATTAATTAAATTAAACTGAAAATTCAATCCTTTGGTCACTATCCACATGTTAAGTGCTCAGTAGCCATATATGGCTGGTGGTTGCCATATCAGACAGCATTGACACAGAACGTTTTGATCATCTTACAAAGTTCTGTTGAACAACTCTGGATAAGGAATACAGAGGTATATTGTTTAATATCTTGAATTTAGAGACGACAGAAAAGTCCCTTAGAAATTAATTATGTTTAAAGAATGCATTTTTTGCAGTGAGTCCAGAGGTTTTTGTTTACATCCTGAAGAGAAAGTGTTAAAATACTTTCTACTGGGTGAGTTTTAAATAAAACTGGTTTTCAAGTGGAGTAAATGATAGGGTCTTAGAAGTTTAATACACTAAAAAGTTATAAACTGTCATTCGAAGATTCAGAGAAAAAGATAAGAGTTTGGAGTAATATTTTATATAATTCTCTTAGTTAAGGGTATATATATTAAATTACTTTTTTTTTTTTTAGGAGGTGAAGTGTAATTGATCTCAGGTATAGAAAACAGCAAATGATGATTAGCAGTAATTTGTCCAGTTTTTTTGTGTGTTAATCTTAAAACATCTTATCCTAGAAATTCTGTACCCTTGAGCATTTTTACTGTTACTGAGATTAGATGAAGTATTGTTTTGCTGACAGCATCCAATGCCATCTTTAGGGAATTAGAGGGGCAGGGTGTGTGTGTGGTGTGTGTGTGGTGTGTCTAGTTTCCTTTGTTAGTATGGATTGTGTGTTTTAATACTAGTTGACCTATTAAAAGACTTTTCATGGCTCATGCCTGTAATCCCAGCACTTTAGGGGGTGGAGGTGGGTGGATTACTTGAGGTCAGGAGTTTGAGATCTGCCTGGCCAACTATCTCTACTAAAAATACAAAAATTAGCCAGGCATGGTGGTGTGCACTTGTGATCCCAGCTACTTAGGAAGCTGAGGCAGGAGAATCGCTTGAACCTGAGAGGCAGAGGTTGCAGTGAGCCGAGATCGTGCGCTGCACTCCATCCTGGGCAACAGAGCAAGCCCATATCTCAAAAAACAAAAACAAAAGAAAATTAAATTACTTTTCAGAAAATATATTTTTTAAATGCTTCAAGTTTTTAAAATTGCCGGCTATATGTAAAAATTATTTTAATTTGCTGAATAATCGCTCAAGCTTGAGAACTTATTTAAATCTAGCATTTGAAAATAATTTTACAAACTTATTACTTCCTTGAGCATGTTCCTTGAAAGATTTAAGCCAAAAGAATAAAATCCCTTATTTCTAAGAATATCATTTATATTTTTTTTTAAGAGTAGGAAGAAATTTATCCAATTTCATTTTTATCTATCTGATGAATTTCACCATATCTATACTTTTGGCTGTTACTTACTAATTTAAAAGCAATTTCCAGGCATAAAAAATATTAAGGAATAAAACCCTAGACTGTTGTTTGTCCCATATTCTGACCCTATGGAAAGAGAAAGGAATGATATTGATAATAAGCACCTGTGCAGTAGGTATCCTTTTCAGCTTAATTATAGGAGTTGAGATAAATAAGGATACCTGTTCATATTTTTAGCTCTTTGCAAAATGCAAACCAGAAACTTTTGTTTTTCTATTACTAACTTGGCCTAGTATAGTTAAAATTGCTCAGCTGGTGTACTAATGAGGAGTGGCTGAAGCTGCTAATTTTTGAGTTTGAAAATTTTCAAAATCTAGTACATGTAGGTACCAAAAGGAAAATTATTCCCAGACTACAGACTTTCTACTATACAAATAGCAGAAATAAATAACAAAGATTGAGTTCATGAAAGTTACCAAACGAGATTTTCACAGTTCACTACTTGAATATTAACATTTTGTTTTTATCTGATACTTGCAGCAAGTTTTTTTTTTCCCCCATATCTAGGCAAGAATGTAATCACAGTCATGCCTCACATAACATCTCTTAAGTTAACAGCAGACTGCACATATGACATTGGTCCCATAAGATTATAATAATGTATTTTTACTGTACTTTTTCAGTGTTTAGAAATGTTTAGATACACATTACAGTTTCCTGCAGTAACATAGTGTAATGGTCTATAGCCTAGGAGCCATAGACTGTACTATATAGCCCAGATGTATGGTAGGCTATGCCATCTAGATTTGTGTAAATCACACTTGATGAATAAAACTATGAAACTTCCTAATGACTCATTTCTCAAAATGTATCTCATGCCCTAGTTGTTAAGGGACTCATGACTGTAATTAATTCAGTCAATGTGAATACCTATTATCTACCTGCTACTGTAATCAAATATGAGCAAGTGAATTGTGGTAGTAATTGTCA
This sequence comes from Theropithecus gelada, assembly GCF_003255815.1. Taxonomy (NCBI): domain Eukaryota; kingdom Metazoa; phylum Chordata; class Mammalia; order Primates; family Cercopithecidae; genus Theropithecus; species Theropithecus gelada. Next base: position 116,611,619 of record NC_037668.1, read on the forward strand.
TGAAGTTAAAATAGACTCATTCATTCTCTTCATTTCAGTAGTCCCCAGCTAAACTTCTTATTAATTTCAAAGGTTGCATTATTAAGATAATAATTCAACTGTGTTAATAATGCAAATGTGTTTTTGAGAGTTACTCTGAAAGGCCATAAATTCCTTTTTTTTTTTGAGACAGAGTCTCGCTCTGTTGCCTAGGCTGGCGTGCAGTGACGTGATCCGGACTCACTGCAAGCTCCGCCTCCTGGGTTCACGCCATTCTCCTGCCTCAGGCTCCCAAGTAGCTGGGACTACAGGTGCCCGCCGCCACATCCGGCTAATTTTTTTTTGTATTTTTTATAGAGACAGGGTTTCACCATGTTAGCCAGGATGGTCTCGATCTCCTGACCTCATGATCCACCCACCTCGGCCTACTAAAGTGCTGGGATTACAGGTGTGAGCTACCGCGCCTGGCCGAAAGGCCATAAATTCTTATCATTTAGACTACTAGACACCAAATGAATTTTTTTTATTTTTTATTTTATTTTATTTTATTTATTTTTTTTGAGACAAGGTCTCACTTTGTCACCAAGGCTGGAGTGCAGTGGCACGATTTCAGCTCACTGCAGCCTTGACCTCCTGGGCTTAAGTGATCCTCCCACCTTAGCCTCCCAAGTAGCTGGAACTACAGGTGCACACCACCATACCCAGCTAATTTTTTTTTTTTTTTTTTTGAGATGGAGTCTTGTTCTGTCACCCAGGCTGGAGTACAGTGGCGCAGTCTTGGCTTACTGCAACCTCCGCCTCCTGGGTTCAAGTGATTCTTCTGTCTCAGCCTCCTGAGTAGCTGGGACTGCAGGTGCGTGCCACCATGCCTGGCTAATTTTTGTATTTTTGATAGAGACGGGGGTTTCACCATATTGGCCAGACTGGTCTTGAACTCTTGACCATGTGATCCACCTGCGTCAGCTTCCCAAAGTGCTGGGATTACAGGTGTGAGCCACTGCGCCCAGCCAATTTTTGTATTTTTTAGTAGAGATGGGGTTTCACTATGCTGCCTGGGTTGGTCTTGAACTCCTGAGCTCAAGCGATCTCCTGCCAAGTGCTGAGATTATAGGTGTGTACCTGGCCCAAATGATAATTTTTTATTTAGAACCTTTGTTTTGTATAAAAAAAAGCAGTTTACTTAATGGCCTGCATTATTAAAAGGCATTATGTATCAAAACAGAGCCATACTATTTTAAGTATACTACTTATGTTTTCATAAAACTTATCTGAATTAATCTTTATATTACTTAGCAAAACATTTAAGTGTCCATACAGTAGTAAGCCAAGGTCACAGCTAACTTGTCCTCAGGGTATCTAAGTAAGTAACATAAATTAGTGAAGCAGGTAAGTACAAGTGATATACATAATTGTGGGAATGACTGTGAGTCTGGGAACTGGTAAGTACATATAAAAGAAGCAGATGGCAACCATTTTTAGCTGTGGTCATTCGTTGCCATGCTATTGCCTTTTATTGGGGGATAGTCTTCCCAATGCCAAAATATTGGCTCAATTTTATAAAATATTACTGACTAAACAGGACATGTCTGTAGGGCTGTCTCTACCACTACAGTAATTTGTCTTTATTAAATCAAATATTTAAGTGCCTACCATATTCATGTACTATGTTAAGAACTATGTAGTATACACAAACTTTGGACCTGGCTCCTGCCTTTTATAATTGTTGAATAATATTTCCTGCAATGATAGAACTGTTACAGATCCATTTGGTAACCATCCAGTATGGTAGCCACTAGCAACACGTGGCTAGCTACACTTAAATTGTGGCTAAGTATACCTGAGGAACTGACATTTTAATTAAATTTAAATTTAAATGTGTACAGCCACATGTGGCTAATGACTACTGAACTGGACGGTGGTACTCTAGAAACTAAATTCAGTTGCTGGGACAAATATGAAAAGTCAAAGTTTAAATTACATTTGGATAGCAATAGAAGAGATGGCTCAAAGTCACACACAATTAATTTCTAAGTGAATTGTACAACAGTTGTTGTAGGACTTTAGAGGAGGGAGTGGTCATTTGTTTTGTTTTGTTTTTTGTTTTTTTGAGACAGAGTCTCACTCTGTAGCCCAAGCTGGAATGCAGTGGCGCAATCTGGGCTCACTGCAAACCTCCACCTCCCAGGCTCAAGTGATTCTCCTGCCTGAGCCTCCCGAGTAGCTGGGACTACAGGCGTGTGCCACCACGCCCAGCTAATTTTTTGTATTTTAGTACAGATAGGGTTTCACCATGTTGCCCAAGGTGGTCTCGAACACTTGAGCCCAGGCAATCTGCTGGCCTTGGCCTCTAAAAGTGCTGGGATTACAGACATGAGCAACTGTGCCCAGATTGGGCGCAGTTTTTATTTTAAGATAAGCTTAAAATGGGATGGTTGGAATTTTCTAACAGGAAAAGATGTTTAAGGGAGGGTAGGATAATAGGAACCAAATGCATGCAGAAAAATTAAAGAAAATTTTCTATTTTTCATTCAGAAGACTGCTCCAAATTATGTCCTTGTTATTTTTTCCTACTTTGACAGGCAAATTATTTAATAACTAAATTTGGCCTTGATGTATTTGTTGGTTCTAAACTTTAGTCAGAAGCTTGAGAAGGAAGGCTTTGTGTTATTTTTATTCTTTGAGATCAACAGTGAAAAAGATGTAAAGAATGTAAACAAAGAATTGTTTTATTTTATCCCATATTTATTCTGTTTTACTTGGAATAATGCAGATTTCACTACTTAAAAAAGCTTTTTAGTCAGTTATGTGTTTTCTTTCTAGTATGATGAAAGATAATTTAAGTCAAGGAACTATAGAGAAAAGTAAATGAAAACTTTCAACTGCACATGTTTCATGAGGTGTTCTAGTTTCAGTTGAAAACTCTTTTTCTGTGTAATAGTTTCATCTTTGGGAGAATTAGATTTAATTTGCAACATTGTGTTTGAAGTATTTCATATTCTGTTCCGTGCTTAAAGAGGTAAATTTATTGTTATGGACAGGGAAGTCTTTAATGATGCAGTGATATTTTGTGTAAACTTTTTTTTTTTTAATGAATTAAAATATACTAAAGTCCCCATTAAAGTGTCTCCATATGAGAGAGCATTTCCCTGATGATCTTAGTATATAAAAGTAGCAGTACTTCTGATTCTACCTTCCAGCACTCCCTGTCCCTTTTCTGCTTTCTTGGCTTATTCCATAGGTTCAATAAAATGCAGCAGTTATTTGTGTAAATGATACTTAATGTGCACTAAATAAATAGCCTTGCCTAACCTTCTTCATTCATGCTGAGCAACCATTTTTTTTTTTAATGTATAGTGAGAGAACCTTTTAAATTGGTGGTGATTTGTTTTATGTTAATTCTCTGACAAATTTTCATATATTACAATAAAGTCTAAAGCGTGCAGATATTTATTTTTGTGATATAAAGCATACAGATATTTTTATGATGTAAAATCACGATCTTATTAATAGACATTTTAATTACTGTTTATTAAATAACTTCCATATATCAAACGTGCTGGTTTTATTTTATAATCTTAAGAGATACTGGTTTATTTTTGTTATTTATATATTTTTTAAGTGAGGCGTAGAGAGATAAAGTTACTTGCCTATGTTACATAGCAAGTTAGCCCAACTGGCATTTGAAACTAGGTCTGTCTAAATGCAGGCTAATCTTTTCTGTGGGTATTTTGTATTTTAATATTTCAAATAATTTTAGGGGTTTATTGATATATTTTGTAATAAGCATTTATTTGCCTCCCATCACATAATGTGACTTGGTTTATAGAATGACATTTTACTATAGAGTTCTGGGAACAATGTGGTAAAAAGCAAAGGCTACTTAGTTTATAGTTCCATGAAGTATTGAGATGGGCATATATCAGTTTAGCTTAATCTCATTTTACAGGTTAGAAAAATAAGACCCAGAGAGGGTTAAGGGATTTACTATCATTAAGTAGAGGAATTGAGTCTGGAACCAAGATATCCTAACTCTAATAGAAGATAATTTTTGATGAACATCATTGGTATTAGTAAAGGGAGACTAATCCTGTGTACAGAAAAGGAATAAGAGACTTAAAAAGGCCTTTTTTTTAACGTCTTTATTTAAAGAGATATAATTGACGTAAAGTTCGCACATTTAAATTATGCAATTTGATAAGTTTAACATGCTGATAATAACTGAAACTGTCAGTGCAAACAATATAATGAACATATTTATTACCCCAAAAGTTTCTTTGTGTCTCTTTCTAATCTCCTCCTGTCATTATTCCCCTTCTCCCAGTCCCTACTTTCTGTCACTGTAGATGAATTTGCCTTTTGTGAAGTTTTTATATAGGAAGAATTATACAGTGTATACTTCGGAGAGGGGGAGCATGGCATCTTTCATTCAAATTGTGATTTTGATATTTCACCATGCTGCAGTATGTATCGTTGGTTCAATCATTTTTGTTGTTGACTAGTATTTCATTATATGGATATATAATACCATAATTTATCTTTACCTGTTGATGGATATTTGAGTTATTGCCAGGTTTGAGATATTACAAATAAAGAAGTTTTAGTGGACTTAAGCTTTCATTATTCTTGGGTAAATTGCCTAAGAGAAAAATGGCTAAAGCATATAGCAGGTACATGTTTAAGTTTTTAATGATTTTCCAAAGTAGCTGTATCATTTTACTTTTCCACTAGTAGTGTTTAAGAGTTCTGCTTGTTAACCAGGTGTGGTGTTTTGCACATGTGGTCTCAGCCACTTGGGAAGCTGAGGCAGGATGATTAATTGCAGTGAGATGTGATTGTGCCTGCACACTCCAGCAAGACCCTGTCTCAAAAAAAAAAAAAGAAAGAAAGAAAGAAAGAAAAAAGAGTTCCAGTTGCTCTACATTCTTACCAATACTTGGTACAGTTAATAGTTTTAATTTTAGCTATTCTAGTAGATTTGTAGTGACATCTCACTGGTTTTAATTTGCATATTTGCCTTTACTTAATGATGTTGAACCATCATGGTCTTATCTGCTATCTATATATCTTCTTTGGTGAAGTATCTATTCAAATCTTTTCTCCATTTTTAAAAATTGAGTTTTCATATTGAATGTTGAGAATCTTTATTCTGAATTTAATACCTTTATTAGATGTGCGAATAGCAAATATTTTCAATTCTGTAGCTTTTTTTTTTTTAAACAGTATGTTTCCAGGAGCAGAAGTTCTTAATTCTGATGGATCCAGTTTATCAACATTTTTCTTTTTCATACTGTGTTTTTGGTTTGGTATCCAAGATAAAGCTATTCTCCTGTTTTCTTCTAGAATTTTAGTTTTAGGTTTTACATTTAGTTTTATGATCCATTGTGAGGTAATTTTTGTTTATGGTGGTAGGTATAGATCAAAGTTCATATTTTTCATATGGGCATATATTTGTTTCAGCAACATTTATTTAAAAAATATATTCTTGGCTAGGCACGGTGACTCGCACCTGTAATCCCAGCACTTTGGGAGGCTGAGGCAGGCGGATTACGAGGTCAGAAGATCGAGACCCTCCTGGCTAACACAGTGAAACCTCCTCTCTACTAAAAATACAAAAAAAAAATTAACTGTAGTCCCAGCTACTGGAAAGGCTGAGGCAGGAGAATGGCGTGAACCCGGGAGGCAGAGCTTGCAGTGAGCAGAGATCGCACCACTGCATTCCAGCCTGGGTGCCTTAGAGTGAGAGTGAGACTCCGTCTCCAAAAAAAAAAAAAGTGTGTGTATATATATATATATATATGTGTGTGTGTGTGTGTGTGTGTGTGTATATTCTTTCTCCACTGAATTGCCTTTATATCTTTGTCAAAAAATCAGTTGTTCCTATATGTGTGGGACAGTTTCTGCTCTGTCCTGATCCATTGCTATGTTTATTATTACTATTTTTTGCCAGTCCCATGCTATATTTATTTTTATTTTTTTTGCCAGTCCCATGCTGTTTTGATTATTGGTGCTTTTTTATAAGACTCAAAATCTGGCAGTATTAGTCTTCCAACTTGACTCTCCTTTTTCTAATTTGTTTTGACTATCTAGGTTCTATTTCCATATAATTTTTAAAACCGGCTTGCCAATTTGTAGAAAAAGTCTGTAGGGATTTTTGAATGGGGTTGCATTGAATCTTAGATTAACCTGAGGAGAACTGACTTCCTAACAATATTAAGTTGTCTGTTCTATGATGTACAAAGTATGTCTTTCTATTTCTTTAGATTTCCTCTAATTTCTTTCAGCAGTATTTTGTAGTATTCAGTGTATGGGTCTTGTACGTCTTTTGTTAGATATGACTGTAAGTACGACCTGTTTTTGATGCCATTTTAAATGGTATTTAAAAAGTTTCTTGGCCGGGCGCGGTGGCTCAAGCCTGTAATCCCAGCACTTTGGGAGGCCGAGACGGGCGGATCACGAGGTCAGGAGATCGAGACCATCCTGGCGAACACGGTGAAACCCCATCTCTACTAAAAAATACAAAAAAACTAGCCGGGCGAGGTGGCGGACGCCTGTAGTCCCGGCTACTCGGGAGGCTGAGGCAGGAGAATGGCGTAAACCCGGGAGGCGGAGCTTGCAGTGAGCCGAGATCCGGCCACTGCACTCCAGCCTGGGCGACAGAGCCAGACTCCATCTCAAAAAAAAAAAAAAAAACGGTTCTTTTTCTGATCATTCCTAGTATATAGAAGTACAACTGATTTTTGCATGTAGATCTTGTGTCCTGCAACTTTGCTGACATTTATTTATTCTGGTAGCTTTTTTTTATAGTTTCCATAGCGTTTTTATGTAACAATAATGCTGTCTTTGCTTAAAGAGTTTTACTTCTTTGTAATCTGAGTGCCTTTTATTTATTTATTTTTCTTGTTTGGTTGTACTGGCTATGACCTCCAATACGGTGTAGAAGTGGTTATAGTAGCCATCCTTATTTTGTTCCTGATATTAGGGGGAAAGCATGCAAGCTTTAAGTAATTAATGTAAGATTAGTTGTATGAGTTTTGTATTTGCCTTTTAATTACATTGGGGATGTTTGCTTCGTTTCCTGCTTAATGTTTTTATGAGGGAGGAAATGTTGGATTTGTATCTAATTATTTTTTGTTTCTATTGAGACAACAATGGTTTTCCTTCTTTTTTTAGCATCATTGCACAATTTTTGATATGTTTTCATTTTCAAACAGTTCAGAATATGTGCTGATTTCTCTTTGACCCATAGGTTAATGAGCAGTACATCAGTTTCCAATTTGTGGACATTTGTTCAGATAGCTTCCTTTTATTCCTTTCTAATTTAGTTCCATTTTGGTCAAAGAACACCTCATTTTTTTCTCATCCCTAGTCTCACTGTCTTTATGTTTTGTCAGATATTTTGGGAACTGTTGTATATATCTTGTCTGTTTTCGGTTTTGTTTTGTTTCAGCTGGGAGAGTAAATCTGCCCACGGCTACTTAACCTTGGTCAGAAGTAGCAGTCTCCTCTCATACACTTTTTTTTTAAAATTAGGAAATATTTCAAACATGTACCAAAGGGCTGAGAACAATTTATATCTCTTTTCCTTGAGTAAATGTTAGTTCTGCAAAATTTACATTGTATTTTTTTAAGTGTTTTATAGATGTAAGCCCTACTTTTTTGACATTCTTCATCTTACTGCCTACTACCTTTCCTCGTTGTGCACAGGAAAATGTGGTAGATGAAGTCTTCTTACATTCATTATATTCTTTTACAAGTTTTTTTAAATTTAATTCTTTTCCATATTTATTCAAGGGAGGTACATGTTAATAGATTGGTTTTATCAACAGTGTAGTGTCTCATAGCATTGCATACAGGATAAATCTTTTTTTTTTGTATAGATGGTTATATAATTTGGTTATGATTTTTCTGCTATCACAAACAATGGTATGACAAACGTCTTGCATTTAATATACATGTTTATAGTTTATATGCATCTAGAAATGGAATTGCTGATTCTGAGTATCTTCAAGTTAGCCATATGTTGATTGCGAAGTTGTTTTCCATATTATAGTTCCTTTTCCTTACAGGTTATAGTTTAATATTTTTCCAATCATTTTGGTAAGGAAATATACCTCATTATTTTAATTGTATTTTCCCGATTATAACAGAGGATTGGTATATTTTCATTTGCTTATTTTCCATTCTGGATCCCTTTTCTATGAATTACCCGATGATATTTTTCTAACCAGAATATTGAGAGAACGCAACTCAAATGACATTTTACATTTCTTTATCTCAGAGCACTCTTAGATAATGGTGAAAGTAATCCATGTGTAATTTATATTCAAATTAATGTGGTTTTTGGGTCTATAATTGTTCTAGTATTTTTCTTTTGCATTTTTATTTATTTTGTGTATTTGAAGGAAATCCAGCTTATTGGACAGTATTAGTAGTATATGGGAACAAGACTGCTGTTTGGTTTTATTGAGTAGCATCACTAACACTAACGCAGATTGTTAACCTAGAGAAAAAATGTTGAAATTATTCGTTATTAAGGCTTTCCTTAATACATAAATACGTGGTGACATTGTGTAGATGTGCAGTGTTGGCCTGCCTGTTAAACTCTAATATGGTTTTGTGGTTGAACCTGTTAAACTTGTAGTTCTTGTATTGTGTGAATAGAAATAAGGAAACTAGTTATGGGTATTAGCTGGTTCTCTATAGGTTTTTGTTGTCCAACCCTTGCTCATAATGAAATAAGTCATTTTATAAACTTTATTCCATTTAGTAGTAAAGTATAAGATATTTCAAAGTCTTGTGACTATTTGTGTTTCTTTGGGGTACTGCTTATATCCATGGGAAAAAAATGGTTCTTTATTTTGGAATATATGATTTGATGATACAGTAAGTCATATTTCAACATTACTAATCCTAAATTGTGATTAAAATGTAGTTTTGTTTTATTATAGTCAACATAATGTAGTGCCTCATTGATGAGAAATGAAGTGTATTTTGCAAATAAATTAATCTCAGGCCTTTAAACATATAAAACATTGATTTTTTTTTCTTTTTAAGTGGAGATGGGGTTTCACCATATTGACCAGGCTGGCCTTGAACTGCTGATCTCAGGGGATCCGCCTGTCTCGGCCTCCCAAAGTGCTGGGATTACAGGCGTGAACCACCATACCCGGCCCCTAAAGCATTGATTTTTAACATTGTTTTTGGAGATTACATTTATGTAATATACGTCACATTTTGCTGCCTGATTTACAGAATATAGGTAGATAATTTGACTTTTTCTTTAGGCAAGTAGCAGTCTTTATTTCTGTATCTAATGGCCTTTGTGGTTAGTGTGATTCTTTTTTTTTTTCTTTTCTCCCAGTTGTATTTCAACTTTGAGCAGCTGTTTTTCCATTCATTCAGCAAATATTCATTGAGCTCTTGCTATATTCAAAGCATTATTCTGGGGCCTGGTTATATAATAATAATAAAGGTTTTTGTTTTTTGTTTTTTGTTTTTTGTTTTTTTTTGAAATGGAGTTTTGTTCTGTCACCCAGGATGGAGTGCAGTGGCATGATCTCGGCTCACTGCAACCGCCGCTTCCTAGGTACAAGTAATTCTCCTGCCTCCGCCTCCCGAGTAGCTAGGATTACAGGTGCACACCATCACATCCCACTAATTTTTATATTTTTAGTAGAGACGGGGTTTCACCATGTTGGCCAGGCTGGTTTCAAACTCCTGACCTCTAGTAATCCACCCATCTCAGCCTCCCAAACTGCTGGGATTACAATGAGCCTCTGCACCCAGCCCATCAAAATATTTAAGAGTAATCAAATACACTTTCTTCTCTCATGAACCTTAAAATATGGCAGGGGAAGATAGACGTTAAGTGATGAAGCAAAGATACTGAGACTCCCTGGGGCAAGTGGATCACACGTTGAGAACTGCTGAATTGGGATAATGAAGGGGAAAGAAGCATACAATCCCAAATCACCATTAAAGCAAAAGTTGTTTACAGGATTCAAAATGGACATAATATAAACTTAGGGTTAAAATTAGAACCATATTAGGAACATATAGATCATTCTAAAAATGTCACTGAGTAAAAAGATACAGGGTTAAGAAAATTAGTTGTACTTGGCTAGATGTAAACATATCACTTGAACAAAAGAACAGCCTACACGTTATTTATTAAAATTGTGTATTATTGCCTCTTATTCCAAGAACTGAAGAAAATTATGCTGGGTCTCCAGTTGAACAGTGCCACTTATCAGTTACACATTCTTCTTCTCCACACACATAGACTTGACTTTGAGAATGTATCAGAGACCTTGCAAAGGGAATGGAAAGTAGATACGTGGTGTTTGGCATCTGATTGGATGTGGAGGGCAAGGGAAGGGACAGGTAAAAAATGATCCTTAGGATTGAAGGTGGGTGGCTAGGGATTTTGGCATCATCGGAAGACATAGGGAGACTAGGAAGACAGATGAAGTGTTTGTTTTCAGGCATGCCGAGTTTGAAATCAATAGACTACCTTAAGTGGTGATGTGTAACAGTTAGAAATGTAAAACTGGGGCCGGGCGCGGTGGCTCAAGCCTGTAATCCCAGCACTTTGGGAGGCCTAGACGGGCGGATCACGAGGTCAGGAGATCGAGACCATCCTGGCTAACACGGTGAAACCCCGTCTCTACTAAAAAATACAAAAAACTAGCCGGGCGAGGTGGCGGGCGCCTGTAGTCCCAGCTACTCGGGAGGCTGAGGCAGGAGAATGGCGTGAACCCGGGAGGCGGGAGGCGGAGCTTGCAGTGAGCCGAGATCCGGCCACTGCACTCCAGCCCGGGCAACAGAGCGAGACTCCGTCTCAAAAAAAAAAAAAGAAATGTAAAACTGGTTCTGGGATTCAAGGTGGAGATGCACTTTGGGAAGTCATTAGGTAATATTTGAATCATGATATTAGATAAATTAGAACGTATTAAGTGCCATATTAGTATAGAGCATAGGATTGATAAGTTTAAAGAAGAGATTAATTGAAGGAATCTTCCTGGAAGTGGGTTATGATTAAGATCTGTTAGAAACGAGAAAAATTTTCCAGGCCTATTTTCTCCTATTTTATACTTAACATATTGAGGAGAAATTTTGCATAAGAACTACTTTTATTATTTCTTTACATTCTATGGTATTTTTATGTTTAAAAGCTATCATAATAATTATTTGAATTTAGTGTAGCTGAATTTATCACTGTTTTAGAAAAGACACAATTGAAACACACAATTTAAGAATTTGCCGTAGATCTTGTAACAAACCAGTTTTCTAAAGCTCATCGTCACAGATCATTACAGAAATGCAAATCAAAACCATAATGAGGTACCATCTAGCACTAGTCAGAATGGCTATTACTAAAAAGTCAAAAAATCACAGATGCTGTCGAGGTTGTGGAGAAAAAGGAATGTTTATACACTGTTGGTGGAAATGTAAATTAGTTCAACCATTGTGGAAGACAGTGTGGCGATTCTTCAAAGACCTAAAGACAGAAATACCATTCAACTAGCAATCCCATTATTTTGTATATACCCAAAGGAATATAAATCACTCTGTTATAAAGACACATTCATGCATATGTTCATTGCAGCACTGTTCACAATAGCAAAGACATGGAATCAACATAAATGCCCATTAGTAATAGACTGGATACAGAAAAGGTGGTACATAGACATCATGGAATACTATGCAACCATAAGAAAGAATGAGATTATGTCTTCTGTGGGTACATGGATGGAACTGAAGGCCTTAGGAAACTAACACAGGAACAGTAAACCAAATACTACGTGTTCTGTCTTATAAGTGGGAGCTAAATCATGAGAACACGTGGACACATAGAGGAGAACAACAGCCTTTTGGAGGGTGGGGAGTAACGGGAGAGGATCAGGAAAAATAACTAATGAGTACTAGGCTTAATTACCTGGGTGATGAAATAATCTGTACAATAAACCCCCATGACATGTTTACCTATGTAACAAACCTGCACTTTTACCCTTGAAGTTAAAGAGAGAAATGAAAAAAAAAAGAACTTAAGGTTTTCTTATTTATCATTCTGCTTCCCGCCATTAATATTCCACCTTTGCTTAATCAGTCTGGACAGTTTGGGTTTTGATACATGTTTCTATGTTGGAATTGTGAGAACCTCAGATTTAGTACATGCTGTCAATTGGAGTAGATACGATTTTTAATTATTTTTTATTGAGATGTCATTTCGACCAATAGTAATCCTGGTAGTATTGATTAAATGTGAAATAAGATTGGGCTGAAAAAATTGACTTCATATTAATGAGGTGTTTACATTGTAGACATTAAATCATAGGTATTTAAGTTCTCATTTTGGATATATAATGCATTTTAATGAAATGTATATGTATTTGAAATGTTTGTACAATGCTTATAAAGTAAGTTTACAATTGTAGCTAGAAATGTGATCATTTATATTGCTCAATAAGTAGACAGGTAAAATCTCTGGAAGTTTCAATGCTGGAGGGATAAATGATGCTTGGGGAACGGCAGTCAGAATATCAGGAGGAAGGAACTGTATTGTATGTAATTTTCTTATATTGTCCTCTACAGTTCTAATATAAACATATATCGTTTGATCATAAATTATATTTAGTATGTGTGTGCGAGTGTACATATATATATATGTCTATATATTGAATTGGCAAGAGAGATAGAAACATTATTTTTAATGTGGGGAAATTAATTTTGACTTTTTTCCCTCTAAGCCTTCAAATTCTAGTGCTAAGGTGAATAAACTTTAGTGATACATTATTGGTTTAAAAAATTATTTTTGTTTTCCATAAGATATTTTAGGAATATATTATGGGCTTAAAAGTCACAACTGTTTTCCAATATGATATGAATACATTTTTAAAACAAGTTATATTAAATATGTTTCTGTAAACTTAGATCTATGCCACCAACTTATAGAAAGAGTAACTTGCTCTTTATATCACCACTGACTAGAATAGGATGTCACATATAATAGATATTTACTTTTTGCTAAATGAGATAGTTTTTTAAGAAAAAAACCTGTATTCTAAGTATAGGATAGATGATTTATCACAGTACCTACATGCCAAAAACTGAATTATAATTTATATCTGATCAGACTATTTTAGGCCACTGTTACCTTTTCCCAGATTTGCTTTTATACTATCTATGGAATATGACTTCTGTAGGAGAAATGTACTTTCAATTATGATTTTCCATACTACAAGATGATTCTGCATACTTCAAGACAGTGAAGCATACTGTATTGTGAATTATTAAGAATGTAATGATGTATGTGATTCTTTCAGACAGAAAATAATTAGGGTGTGTTATAAATTATTAAAAACATTAATATACCATAAAATGTAAAATATTTTAAATTAAGGTTGTAAATGAGAATCCATTTAAGATACTAACTTGTGAAGGTTCCACTTGACTATTACTTAAATGATACATTTGTGACATCTTAGTAGTTTTGTTTATTTTTTATTATACTTTAAGTTCTAGGGTACATGTGCATAACGTGCAGATTTATTACATACGTATACATGTGCCATGTTGGTGTGCTGTACCCATTAACTCGTCATTTACATTAGGTATATCTCCTAATGCTATCCCTCCCCCCTCCCCCCACCCCACGACAGACCCCAGTGTGTGATGTTCACCACCCTGTGTCCAAGCGTTCTCATTGTTCAATTCCCACCTATGAGTGAGAACATGCGGTGTTTGATTTTCTGTCCTTGCAATAGTGTGCTCAGAATGATGGTTTCCAGCTTCTTCCATATCCCTGCAAAGGACATGAACTCATCCTTTTTTATGGCTGCATAGTATTCCATAGTGTATATGTGTCACACTTTCTTAATCCAGTCTATGATTGATGTACATTTGGGTTGGTTCCAAGTCTTTGCTATTGTGAATAGTGCTGCATTGACAATTCATGTGCATGTGTCTTTATAGTAGCATGATTTATAATCCTTTGGGTATATACCTAGTAATGGGATCTCTGGGTCAAATGGTATTTCTAGTTCTAGATCCTTGAGGAATCGCCACACTGTCTTCCACAATGGTTGAACTAGTTTACACTCCCACCAACAGTGTATAAGTGTTCCTATTTCTCCACATCCTCTCCAGCACCTGTTGTTGCCTAACTTTTTAATTATCGCCAATCTAACTGGTGTGAGATGGTATCTTATTGTGGTTTTGATTTGCATTTCTCTGATGGCCAGTGATGATGAGCATTTTGTCATGTGTTCGTTGGCTGCATAAATGTCTTCTTTTGAGAAGTGTCTGTTCATATCCTTTGCCCATTTTTTGATGGAATTGTTTGATTTTTTTCTTGTAAATTTGTTTAAGTTCTTTGTAGATTCTGGGTATTAGCCCTTTGTCAGATGGATAGATTGCAAAAACTTTCTCCTATTCTGTCAGTTGTCTGTTCACTCTGATGATAGTTGCTTTTGCTGTGCAGAAGCTCTTTAGTCTGATTAGATCCCATTTGTCAATTTTGGCTTTTGTTGCCATCGCTTTCGGTGTTTTAGTCATGAAGTCCTTGCCCATGCCTATGTCTTGAAAGGTATTGCCTAGGTTTTCTTCTAGGGTTTTTATGGTTTTAGGTCTAACATTTAAGTCTTTAATCCATCTTGAATTAATGTTTGTACAAGGTGTAAGGAAGGGATCCAGTTTTAGCTTTCTACGTATGGCTAGCCAGTTTTCCCAGCACCATTTATTAAATATGGATTCCTTTCCCCATTTCTTGTTTTTGTTAGGTTTGTCAAACATCAGATGGTTGTAGATGTGTGGTATTATTTCTGAGGGCTCTGTTCTGTTCCAATGGTCTATATCTGTTTTGGTACCAGTACCATCCCCGTGCCCTGTAGTATAGTTTGAAGTCAGGTAGCATGATGGCTCCAGCTTTGTTCTTTTGACTTAGGATTGTCTTGGCAATGCGGGGTCTTTTTGGTTCCATATGAACTTTAAAGTAGTTTTTTCCAATTCTGTGAAGAAAGTCATTGGTAGCTTGATGGGGATGGCATTGAATCTATAAATTACCTTGGGCAGTATGGCCATTTTCACGGTATTGATTCTTCCTATCCAAGAGCATGGAATGTTCTTCCATTTGTTTGGTCCTCTTTTATTTCATTGAGCAGTGGTTTGTAATTCTTCTTGAAGAGGTCTTTCACATCCCTTGTAAGTTGGATTCCTAGGTATTTTATTCTCTTTGAAGCAATTGTGAAAGGGAGTTCACTCATGATTTGGCTCTCTTTTTGTCTGTTCTTGGTGTATAGGAATGCTTGTGATTTTTGCACATTGATTTTGTATCCTGAGACTTTGCTGAAGTTGCGTGTCAGCTGAAGGAGATTTTGGGCTGAGACGATGGCGTTTTCTAAATATACAATCATGTCATCTGCAAACAGGGACAATTTGACTTCCTCTTTTCCTAATTGAATACCCTTTATTTCTTTCTCCTGCCTGATTGTCCTGGCCAGAACTTCCAACACTGTATTGAATAGGAGTGGTGAGAGAGGACATCCCTGTCTTCTGCCAGTTTTCAAAGGGAATGCTTCCAGTTTTTGCCCATTCAGTATGATATTGGCTGTGGGTTTGTCATAAATAGCTCTTATTGTTTTGAGATACATCCCATCAATACCTAGTTTATTGAGTGTTTTTAGCATGAAGGGCTGTTCAGTTTTGTAGAAGGCCTTTTCTGCATCTATTGAGATAATCGTGGTTTTTGTTTTTGGTTCTGTTTATATGATGGATTACATTTATTGATTTGTGTATGTTGAACCAGTCTTGCATCCCAGGGATGAAGCCCACTTAATCATGGTGGATAAGCTTTTTGATGTGCTGCTGGATTCGGTTTGCCAGTAGTTTATTGAGGATATTTGCATCAATGTTCATCAGGGATATTGGTCTAAAATTCTCTTTTTTTGTTGTTGTGTGTCTGCCAGGCTTTGGTATCAGGATGATGCTGGCCTCATAAAATGAGTTAGGGAGAATTCCCTGTTTTTCTATTGATTGGAATCGTTTCAGAAGGAATGGTACCAGCTCCTCTTTGTACCTGTGGTAGAATTTGGCTGTGAATCCATCTGGTCCTGGACTTTTTTTGGTTGGTAGGCTATTATTGCCTCAATTTCAGAGTCTGTTATTGGTCTATTCATGGATTCAACTTCTTCCTGGTTTAGTCTTGGGAGGGTGTGTGTGTCCAGGAATTTATCCATTTCTTCTAGATTTTCTAGTTTATTTGCGTAGAGGTGTTTATAGTATTCTGTGATGGTAGTTTGTATTTCTGTGGGATCGGTGGTGATCTCCCCTTTATCATTTTTTACTGCATCTATTTGATTCTTCTCTCTTTTCTTCTTTGTTAGTCTTGGTAGCAGTCTATCAGTTTTGTTGATCTTTTCAAAAAACCAGCTCCTGGATTCATTGATTTTTTTCAGAGATTTTGTGTCTCTGTCTCCTTCAGTTCTGCTGTGATCTTAGTTATTTCTTGCCTTCTGCTAGCTTTTGAATGTGTTTGCTCTTGCTTCTCTAGTTCTTTTAATTGTGATGTTAGGGTGTCAATTTTAGATCTTTCCTGCTTTGTCTTGTGGGCCTTAGTTCTATAAATTTCCCTCTACACACTGCTTTAA
The DNA here is from genome assembly GCF_003255815.1 of Theropithecus gelada. Lineage (NCBI taxonomy): Eukaryota > Metazoa > Chordata > Mammalia > Primates > Cercopithecidae > Theropithecus > Theropithecus gelada. The sequence goes on from NC_037668.1 coordinate 116,628,244, forward strand.
ATGTGCCCCAGAGATTGTGCTCCGTTGTGTCTTTTTTCTTATTGGTTTCAAAGAACATCTTTATTTCTGCCTTCATTTCGTTATGTACCCAGTAGTCATTCAGGAGCAGGTTGTTCAGTTTCCATGTATTCAGTTTCAGTTTCCATGTGTGGTTTTGAGTGAGTTTCTTAATCCTGAGTTCTAGTTTGATTGCACTGTGGTCTGAGAGACAAGTTTGTTAAAATTTCTGTTCTTTTACATTTGCTGAGGACTACTTTATTTCCAACTATGTGGTCAGTTTTGGAATAAGTGGGATGTGGTGCTGAGAAAAAGTATATTCTGTTGATTTGGCGTGAAGACTTCTGTAGATGTCTATTAGGTCCTCTTGGTGCAGAGCTGAGTTCAAGTCCTGGATATCCTTGTTAACTTTCTGTCTTGTTGATCTGTCTAATGTTGACAGTGGGATGTTAAAGTCTCCCATTATTATTGTGTAGGAGTCTAAGTCTCTTTGTAGGTCTGTAAGGACTTGTTTTATGAATCTGGGTGCTTCTGTATTGGGTGCATATATATTTAGGATAGTTAGCTTTTCTTGTTCAATTGATCCCTTTACTGTTATGTAATGGCCTTCTTTGTCCCTTTTGATCTTTGTTGGTTTAAAGTCTGTTTTATCAGAAAGTAGGATTGTAACCCCTGCTTTTTGTTTGTTTTCCATTTGCTTGGTAGATTTACCTCCATTCCTTCATTTTGAGCCTATATGTGTCTCTGCACATGAGATGGGTCTCCTGAATACAGCACACTGATGTGTCTTGACTCTTTATCCAGTTTGCCAGTCTGTCTTTTAATTGGGGCATTTAGCCCATTTACATTTAAGGTTAATATTGTTATATGTGAATTTGATCCCGTCATTATGATGTTAGCTGGTCATTTTGCTTGTTAGTTGATGTAGTTTCTTCCTAGCATCGATGGTCTTTACAATTTGGCATGTTTTTGCAATGGCTGGTACTGGTTGTTCCTTTCCATGTTTAGTGCTTCCTTTAGAAGCTCTTGTTAGGCAGGCCTGATGGTGACAAAATCTGTAAGCATTTGCTTGTTTGTAAAGGATTTTATTTCTCCTTCACTTATGAAGCTTAGTTTGGCTGGATATAAAATTCTGGGTAGAAAATTCTTTTCTTTAAGAATGTTGAATATTGGCCCCCACTCTCTTCTGGCTTGTAGAGTTTCTGCCGAGAGATCTGCTATTAGTCTGATGGTCTTCCCTTTGTGGGTAACCTGACCTTTCTCTCTGGCTGCCCTTAACATTTTTTCCTTCATTGGTGAATCTGACAATTACGCTCTTCTCGAGGAGTATCTTTGTAGTGTTCTCTGTATTTCCTGAATTTGAATGTTGGCCTGCCTTGCTAGGTTGGGGAAGTTCTCCTGGATAATATCCTGAAGAGTGTTTTCCTGCTTGGTTCCAGTCTCCCCGTCACTTTCAGGTACACCAGTCAAACGTAGATTTGGTCTTTTCACATAGTCCCGTATTTCTTGGAGGCTTTGTTCGCTTCTTTTTACTCTTTTTTCTCTAAACTTCTCTTCTCACTTCATTTCATTTTATTTTATTTATTTATTATTATTACTATTTTGTATTTTAGTGGAGACAGGGTTTCACCGTGTTAGCCAGGATGGTCTCGATCTCCTGACCTCGTGATCCGCCTGTCTCGGCCTCCCAAAGTGCTGGGATTACAGGCGTGAGCCACCGCGCCCGGCTTCTCACTTCATTTCATTCATTTGATCTTCAGTCACTGATATCCTTTCTTCTGCTTAATTGAATCAGCTACTGAAGCTTGTGCATGCGTCAGGTAGTTCTGGTGCCATGGTTTTCAGCTCCATCAAGTCATGTAATGTCTTCTCTATGCTGTTTTTTGTACTTAGCCATTCTTCTAATCTATTTTCAGGATTTTTACTTTCCTTGTGACGGGTCCAAACATCCTCCTTTAGCTCAGAGAAGTTTGTTATTACCAGTCTTCTGAAGCCTACTTCTGTCAACTCGTCAAAGTCATTCTCCGGCCATCTTTGTTCCGTTGCTGGCAAGGATCTGTGATCCTTTGGAGGAGAAGAGCCACTCTGAATTTTAGAATTTTCAGCTTTTCTGCTCTGGTTTCTCCCCATCTTTGTGGTTAACTGCCTTTGGTCTTTGATCATGGTGACCTACAGATGGAGTTGATGTTGATGCTATTCCTTTCTGTTTGCTAGTTTTCCTTCTTAACAGTCTGGACCCTCAACTGCAGGTCTCTTGGAGTTTGCTGGAGGTGGACTCCAGACCCTGTTTGCCTGGGTATCACCAGTGGAGACTGAAGAATAGCAAATATTGCAGAACAGTAAATGTTGCCGCCTCATCCTTCCTCTGGAAGCTTTGTCTCAGAGGAGCACTTGGCTGCATGAGGTGTCCGTTGGCCACTACTGGGAGGTATCTCCCAGTTAGGCTACTCGGGCTTCAGGGACCCACTTGAGGAGGCAGTCTGTCCATCCTCAGATCTCAAACTCTGTGCTGGAAGAAGCACTGCTGTCTTCAAAGCTTTCAGACAGAGACATTTAAGTCTGCAGAAGTTTCTGCTGCCTTTTGTTCAGCTATGCCCTGCCCCCAGAGGTGGAGTCTACAGAGGCAGGCAGGCCTCGTTCAATAGTTTTGTTTTGATGTATTAAAATTAGTGGAGACCAACTTTACAATGAGAAAAATGAATGAGATTTAAAAAGCTTATGTATTAGGTTGAGTATAAATTTAAATATATCCTAGTATTTCTCATATATTGAAATATACCATGTAACATGGCATTTGAACTGAAAATTTCTTAACATTTTTTCAAGGAAATGTGGTCTCAGAATAAAACAATTTTAAAAGGTTGAGAGGTCTTTGCCTTCACTTGCAGCATCTAAATTCCAGACAGAGGACTATCCTATATTTAATAACCTTCAGGGAATTCTGCAGTGTTTCACAACTACTTCCCCAGTAATGAAATCCAGTATTTGCTATTGGATAGCTTTCCCCTTTTAGTTTTTGTATCATTTCTTCCCTGTTTATTATAAAATATTATAGACATGCTGAAGGTACATAGAGAGTAATAAAAACACTGTTGTATTGACCAGCCATCAAATAAATAAATAAATAAACATTACCAGTATAGTTGAACAAAACCTCCTGGATACCTCTCTCTTTCTTACCCTCCCCATTCCTAAACCCCCAGCTACTATGCTGAATGTGGTATTTATCATTTCCACATCAGAAGTTATTTCTTACAAACCCTTATGGTAATTTAAAAATATTTTTTCTTGTGTCATTAGCATATATGAAGACCAATATGATGACAATGGAAAGGTTGCACTTGTTTTCCTACATCACATTTATGTCAAATTGCCAGTAGAATATTTTATTGCTCACCAATTTTTAACTTGTTTCACCGAAGGCATTTGGATCTTTTATTGTTTCTATTTGTAAATATCTTTTACTTATGTTGTACTTAACTAATTAGTTTTATTTCCTCAGGAATGTAGTTTTATATTGTCCATATAGTTTCATTGTTCCTTTCTCTACCTTCCAGCTCGGAGTAACTGACAACTTGCTTTTATTTCTTCAATCTAATGAGTAAAATAAAACATTTAATGAGAAGCCCAAATCTAATTCCCTCCCTCCTTCTGTCTCTTCCTATCTGTCCATCCATTCATCCATCTATTTATAATATTAGTTTGGTTGTTGTTTTATTATATACTTAAAACAACAAAGACATCTCTGGGCTTTTGTTTTATAATTTTTTCCTCTTACTATATATTTCTTTATTTAAGCCAAATACTTCTTATCATTATGCTTGAAATAGATATGCTACTGTGTTTTCTATTGTGTCTGTGCTTATTTAAAAAATAATCAACACTCTAGCACATTGCGGATGTTATGATAGATCTATTCTAAATTAAGCATATACATAAAAAATAATTTTAGTTTCATCTTTTCAACATTCTTATGTTTCATCTTTTCAACATTCTTATTCTTACTATCCGTTGGGCACTTTTTGGCTATATTTAGTAATATTGATAATAATGTTGTCTCTCTTGATAATTGCATAAGTGATAAGTACCAGATACTGTGACTAAAATGTATATAAACTATTTAATCATTTTAATAATTCTTTGGGGTAAGAAAAATCTGAGATTATTGAGTGTGTAGTTTGCCAAAATTCACACAAGTAGTAAGTGATAGAGCTGGAATTTTGAACTAGCAGTCAAAATGTTTTTTGTTTTTTTGTGTGTTTTGTTTGTTTGTTTGTTTTGAGACAAGGTCTCACTCTGTTGCTCAGGTTAGAGTGCAGCAGCACCAATCACGGCTTACTGCAGCCTCAGCCTCTTGGGGTTCAGGTGATCCTCTCACCTCAGCCTCCCGAGTAGCTGAGACTATAGGTGCACGCTAATTTTTGCAACTTTAGTAGAGATGAGGTTTCACCATGTTGCCCAGGCTGGTCTTGAACTCCTGGGCTCAAGCAATCTTCCTGCCTCTCCCTCCCAAAGTGTTAGGATTACAATCGTGAGCCACTGCACATGACCAAAACTTGTTCTTAATTGTTCTGATATACTCATAGGCTTCGTGATTTCTTAAGAGTTGTTTAGATTTCTGTTTCACTGAGTCTCTGCCTCTGTTGGGGTCACTTGCCAACCTGTCTGTCTTCGTGTCTGTTTGTCTCTATTGTTGTCTTCAGAACCAGAATTTCTACATATTTCCAAAATACCCCTAGGAGGTGATACAGCCCCATTGAGAAGTTCTGGCTAGGGGTAAGGACTTTTAACTCACATTTAGAGATGGAAGAAAAATATAATGTATAAGTAGCCCTTTTAAAAAAATGTTTCATGACCCTTTTTAAAATTATTTGAATAGATTTTGGGGGGAACAGGTGGTGTTTGGTTACATGGATAAGTTATTTAGTGGTGATTTCTGAGATTTTGGTGCACCCATCACCAGAGCAGTGTACACTGTACCCAGTGCATGTCTTTTATCCCTCACCCCACTCCCACCTTTCCCTGTGGTGTTCCCAGAATCCTTGTATCATTCTTACGCCTTTGCATCTCATAGCTTAGCTCCCACTTACGAGTGAGAACATACAATGTTTGGTTTTCCATTCCTGAGTTATTTCATTTAGAATAGTTATCTCTGATTCCATCCAGGCTGCTTGCAAATGCCATTATTTCGTTTCTTTTTATGACTTAGTATTCCATGGTGCGTGTCTGTGTGTGTGTGTGTATATATACACATACATACATACATACACACGCACACGATATTTTCTTTGTCCACGTGTTAATCGATGGACATTTGGGCTGGTTCCATATATTTGTAATTGCAAATTGTGCTGCTATAAACATGTGTGCAAGTGTCTTTTTCATATAATGACTTTTTTTCCTCTGGGTAGATACCCAGTAGTGGGATTGCTGGATCAAATGGTAGACCTACTTTTAGTTCTTTAAGGAATCCCCACACTGTTTACCATGGTGGTTGTACTAGTTTACATTCCCACCAGCAGTTTAGAAGTGTTCCCTTTTCACCATATCCATACCAACATCTATTATTTTTTGATTTTTAAAATTATGGCCGTTGTTGCAGGAGTAAGGTGGTATCGCATTGTTTTTTTGACCCTTTGTTCTTAAGGGTCTCAGTTAAATTGTATTGGTTAGTAATAGGTGTATGGAACTAATTATCATTATTTCTTTTTTTTTTTTTTTTTTTTTTTTTTTGAGACGGAGTCTCGCGCTGTGTCACCCAGGCTGGAGTGCAGTGGCGCGATCTCGGCTCACTGCAAGCTCCGCCTCCCAGGTTCACGCCATTCTCCTGCCTCAGCCTCCGAGTAGCTGGGACTACAGGCGCCCGCCACCACGCCCGGCTAGTTTTTTGTATTTTTAGTAGAGACGGGGTTTCACCATATTAACCAGGATGGTCTCGATCTCCTGACCTCATGATCCACCCGCCTCGGCCTCCCAAAGTGCTGGGATTACAGGCTTGAGCCACCGCGCCCGGCCTATTTCTTATATTGTTAGAACTGCGGACACAGTGAGGGGCTTGCCTGTTTTATCTACTGGGAATTCCAGGGGTGGGAGAAGGTTCAGAATGAAAAACGTGTGAGTACAAATAGAATCTAGACCTTAAGAAAGGTTTTTCTCATCATTGGGAGGTCTACTTAATATGATCTTTGAAGTTACTTAAATTTTTAACATGGTTGATTTTATATAAAGAAGGTATTATGGTAAGGTAATTAATTAAGGTCTTATTGGATACCCTTTTGTGAACATAGTGCATTTTTCTAAAAAGTCTTTTTTGCATATTAGGCTCACAAGAAATAGCTGATAGCTAGAAGGTAACTGGTTGACAAGAGGGTACATCTACGTAGGCTTTGAATTTAGGGTGCTTGGATAAACCTCAGGAATCTGTGAACCTCATGAAACCTCCTACCACTCTGTGTGTGTGTGTGTTGTACACATGGAATTTTCTGAGGTCCATTGCTTTCATCAGGATCCCATAGTAGATTTGTAATCTGCATCCCCACTCCTCACCCCAACTCCATATACGCAACAGTTTAAGACACACTACTAGGGGAAAGTTGATAGACTTGATCAGTGGCATGGTGATCAGATGCTCTAAAGTCAGTGGTAGGCTCTAGTACTTGTCTCTTGATAATGAGCCCTCTTGTTTAAAATACTCGTAAAGTAAAATTATTTCTGTTTCAAGCATATAAGATTATAAGAATGTGGAATGTGCAGATAAAATAAGAAAGGGAAATTTGTTAAGTAATCATTAAGAGGACAATTATTAATAAAGTTCAGATATTTCTCACTGTATAATAGTCTTTTATGCTTGAATATGTATGCGACCAAATGGAAAGGAGCAATGACTGGTGCATGAAAGCTTTTTCCATATTATAAACATGAGGACTGTCTTTATTTCTGATTCTACCTGTTTATGTTTCCCAATACATGTGTTTTCTTTTTGCCTAAAATGTTTTCTATAACTAGACCTTTGGAGGCAGGGAGAGCTGGAGATTGGATTTGGATATGAGGGATTGCTATATCTCCCATGAAATGTAAAGAATTACCTTAAAAATATCCCTTTGAGAAACTAAGGCAGGAGAATCACTTGAGCCAGGAGTTCAAGACCAGCCTGGGCAACATAGCACAGTGAGACTCTATTCCTACAAAAAAAATTAAAAGAAATAGCCAACCACAGTGGCACGTGCCTGTGTAGTTCCAGTTACTCAGGAAGCTGAGGTGGGAGGATCACTTGATCTTGAGAGGTTGAGACTGCAGTGAGACATGATTGTACCACTGTGCTCTAGCTTGGGTGACAGTGCAAGACCCCATCTCAAAATAAAAATAAAAAAAAAAAAGAAACGAAAAAAATTATTGATTGACTATGATGTGCTGGGGACACAATAGTGAGCAAGAAAGATTCTGCCTCTGCACTTAGAAAGCCATCTTATCAATCAGGGAAGACAAATAAATAAAGGTGTGATGAGAGATATGATAGGATATGTAAGTGGAATGTGCTGTGGGTCACCTGGCAGGAGCATCTAACCAATATAGGTGAGATCAAGGATCGCTTTCCACCTCGACCTGAAGGATAAGGAGTTTATCAGAGGAAAACTGTTCAAACTGTTCCTTTCAAACATGGTTCTTTGAATATTTGAATCCAGGTATCTTTTTTTTTTTTTTTTTTTTTTGAGACAGAGTCTGGCTCTGTCACCCAGGCTGGAGTGCAGTGGCTCAACCTCAGCTCACTGCAACTTCCACCTCCTGGGTTTAAGTGATTCTCCTGCCTCAGCCTCAAGAGTAGCTGGGATAACAAGCGCCAGCCACCACGCCCGGCTAATTTTGTATTTTTAGTAGAGACGGGGTTTCACCACATTGGTCAGGCTGGTCTCGAACTCCTGACCTCAGGTGATCCACCCACCTCGGCCTTCCAAAGTGCTGGGGTTACAGGCGTGAGCCACCACACCCAACGCCACCCCCCCCCTTTTTTTTTTTTTTTTTTTTTTTTTTT
>NC_037668.1:116636369-116696769 GCF_003255815.1 Theropithecus gelada
CCCCCCCCCCCCCTTTTTTTTTTTTTTTTTTTTTTTTTGAGACAGTCTTGCTTTGTCACCCAGGCTGAAGTACAGTGGCGCAGTCTCGGCTCACTGCAACATCCCCATCCCAGGTTCAAGCAGTTCTTGTGCTTCAGCCTCCCAACTAGCTGGGATTACAGGAATGTGCCACCACACCCAACTAATTCTTGTATTTTTTAGAAGAGGTGAGGTTTTGCTATGTTGGCCCAACTGGTCTTGAACTCCTGGCCTCAAGTGATCCACCTGCCTTGGCCTCCCGAAGTGTAAATCCAAGTATCCTTTTTATGTTTTCATTTCAATGTACTTTTGCCTCATTTCAGCTGGCATAATATTTTTAGTTATCAAAATTCTATTTTAAGCAGCATTCGTGGAGTTTAAAAATCTAAAAGGCATGTATTTGTCCATTCCTTTTAAAACATGGGGTACTGAGCATATACACCCCCTTCTTAAATAATATAATGCCTTCTTATCTATTTTTTCTCTTGATTCTCATAATAATATTGAGATGTAGGCATTATTTTTTCGATTTTAGAGATAAGGAGATACTCAAGTCACTTGCTTTAAGTTTAGATAACTGTTAAGTTAGATAACTAGTTAAGGAAAGCTCAAATCACTTGCTTTAAGTTAGATAACTGTTTACTTAAGGAAAGCTCAAGTCACTTGCTTTAAGTTAGATAACTGTTAAGTGTTAGGTCAAGGCCAGAACCCAGGTGTTTTGATTCCTAGTCTAATGTGTTTTACATTATTTCTTATAGTTTCTTGATAGTTTATATTCATTAGTTCCACTGTATGATTTGTCTCCTAGGCCTTGAATCTTGTGTATCAGGGAAATTATCCTTATATTAAATAGTTCCAGGTGTCTCTATATTTTGAATTCTTAGTACAAATGTCTCTTGTTACATACTGCTTGTTTTTAAGTATCTTGTTATACAACCTATTTTTTTGATTCATTACTTCTGATTTACTTTTTCCTGGTAAAACTAATAATGGATCTCATTAAATTTATGTGTAACATTGAAGAAAGTGGCATGAAACAGTATTCCAAGGGATTACTTTTTTTATTTATTTTTATTTATTTATTTTTTTATTTTTTTTGAGACAGAGTCTTGGTCTGTCACCCAGGTTGGAGTACAGTGGCGCAGTCTCGGCTCACTGCAACCTCCGCCTCCTGGGTTCAAGCAATTCTCCTGCCTCAGCCTCCCAAGTCGCTGGGATTACAGGTGCATGCCACCATGCCCAGCTAATTTTTGTATTTTTTTAGTAGAGACGGGGTTTCACCATGTTGGCCAGGGAGGTCTTGAACTCCTGACCTTGTGATCTGCCCACCTTGGCCTCCCAAAGTGCTGACATTACAGGTGTGAGCCACTGTGTCTGAACCCCCTACCCCCCCCCCTTTTTTTTTTTTTTTTTTTGAGACAGTTTTGCTCTGTCACCCAGGCTGGAGTACAGTGGCACAATCCCAGCTCACTGCAATGTCCCCATCCCAGGTTCAAGCAGTTCTTGTGCTTCAGCCTCCCAAGTAGCTGGGATTACAGGCATATGCCTGTAAGTAGTTACTTTTTATTGCTTAGTAGCATGCTGTTTTGTGGATATGCCACAATATGTTTTGTTTTGTTTTGTTTTTTAGACGGAGTCTCGCTCTGTCACCCAGGCTGGAGTGCAGTGGCGGGATCTCAGCTCACTGCAAGCTCCGCCTCCCGGGTTCACGCCATTCTCCTGCCTCAGCCTCCCGAGTAGCTGGGACTACAGGCGCCCGCCACCTCGCCCGGCTAGTTTTTTGTATTTTTTAGTAGAGATGGGGTTTCACCGTGTTCGCCAGGATGGTCTCGATCTCCTGACCTCGTGATCCGCCCGTCTCGGCCTCCCAAAGTGCTGGGATTACAGGCTTGAGCCACCGCGCCCGGCCTCACAATATGTTTATCCTTTATCCTTTTCCCTGTGTACGCGTTGAAGAACACTGGGTTATTTCCAGCTTTGGGGTTAATACAAATGAAGTTCTTCTGAGCATTTTTGTATAGTTTTGTTTTCCTTTCTTTAGGGTAAATATCCAAGAATGTAACTGCTAAGTCATGTTAAGTGTTACTGTTTATATATATGTGGTATAAAAATATATATATTTAAATTTATAAGAAAATGCCAAACTGTTTTTCATAGTGGCTGTACCATCTTACATTCCGTAGGGCAATGTAAGAGAGATCCAGTTGGTGCTGCATTTTCACAAGAATCTTTGTATTGTCAGTGTTTTTTTTATTTTAGCCACTTTAATAGGTGTTTATTAGACATCTGTTATTGTGGTTTTAACTTGCAGTTCCCTAATAGTTAATGATGTTGGCAATCTTTTTATGTGCTTGTTTGCTGTTGTATATCCTCTTTGGTGAAGTATCTGTTCAAGCCTGTTTTCTAAATTGGTTGTTTTATTACTGTTGAGTACAGTTGTTTATATAGTCCAGATACGAATCTTTTCTTACATATGTGATTTGCAAATATTTTCTTCGATTATGGTGTGCACTGATCAGCACCTTTTGAAGAGCAAAAGTTTTACATTTTGGTAAGTCCAATTGATCTTTTTTGTTTGTTTGCTTATTTTATGGATCATGCTTTTGGTGTCCTAAGAACTCTTTGCTTAACCCCAGGTTATGATTTTCTCCTACATTTTTTTCTAAAAGATAAAGGAGAAAACACAGATTTTCTCATGGATTTTACATTTAGATCTATGATTCATTTGAGCATATCAATTCTATATATATTTTGTTAGGTTTTAATCTATGTTTTAAGTTTTTAGACAGATTGTAACTGGTATTTTGTTTTTAACTTTGTTGTCTACATGATCATTGTTAGTATATAGAAGAATGATTATTTTTGTGTATAGCTCTTGTATTCTGTGGTTTTGCGAACTCACTTATTGTAGATGTTTTCTAGTACATTCCTTGGGATTTTCTATATACATGACCCTATTATCTGCTAATAGGGGGAATTTTATTTCTTCCTTCCCAGTTTATATGCTTTTTATTAACTTACTGTAGTAGATACAATGTCTAATATTGCATTGAATAAGAGTGCTGAGAGCAGACATCCTTGTCCTAATGCCGATCTTGGGGAAAAGCATTTAGTTTTTCACTATTACATATGATGTTAGCTGTAAGTTTTTTTGTAGATGCTCTTTGTCAAGTTGAAGTTCTATTTCTAGTTTGCTTAGAGTTTTTGCCATGTATAGCTCTTGAAATTTGTTACATAATTTTTCTGCATAAGTTGGCATGATCATGTGATTTTTTTAAATCTTTATTCTCCTGATATATGGTGGATTATATTGGTGGATTTTTGCATATTGAACCAGTCCTATATACTTGGAGTAAACCCTACTGTGTTGTACTGTATAATTCTTTTTCTTCAGTACTCATTCAATTTGAGTATATTTTATTGAGGATCATTACATCTAAATTCATGGGAGAAATTAGTTTTTGTGTTTATTTCTTCTGTCAGGGTAACACCAACCTTATAAGAGCAATTGGAAGTATTCCCTCTGATTTTCTGGAAAATATTGTATAATACAGGACTATGCAAATTATTTCATATTGGGTGAGTTTTGGTGGTATTTTTTTGGAGAATTGGTTCATTTCATCTAAGTTATTGATTCATACTCTGTATGCTTATGTTTCTTTATATTTCTTTAGGTTTTATGATGCAGGCTGTGATCATGGTGAGCATTTTGTGGGTGCTTACAGAAAATATGTATTACTGTTATTGTTAGGTGAAACATTTCTATAAATGTTACTTAAATTCCCTTTTTGATGGTGGTGTTTAGTTCTTTTGTATTCTTCCTGGTTTTCTATTACTACTTCTGTCTTTCTGAGAGGGATGTTGAAGTCCCCAACTATAATTGTCTATTTTTCAATTTCTCCTTATAGTTCTGTCAGTTTTTGCTTCCTGTGTTTTGAAGCTGTGTTGTTTCCAGAATTAGTATTGTTATGTCATCTTGGTGGATAGACTTTTTTATCATTTTTAATGACGATTTTTTTTTTTCATTTTGTTTGCTTTGAAGTCTGCTTTTTCCTGGTAGTAATATGGATACTTTTTTTAAAAAATTAATGTTTATATGGTATATTCTTCCCCATCCTTTTTAGCCTACCTATGTCATGATATTTTGAAACGATGTTCCTTTAGGTAACATATGTTTTGTTTGATGTTTTGTTTGTTTGTTTTAGTGATGGTGTCTCACTATATTGCCCAGTCTGGTCTTGAACTCCTGAGCTCAAGCAGTCCTTTCACCTTGGCCTCCCAAAATGCTGGGATTACAGGCAGGAGCCACTGCACTTGGCCCAAGGCCATATTTTTTTAATCCACTGCACCAATCTGTGTTTTAAATTTTTGTGTGTAGACTATTTGTATTTAAAGTGATTATTGGTATGTGAGGGCTTAAGTTTGCTATTTTATTGTTTGTTTTCTGTTCATTCCCATTTCCCTTTTCTTGGCTACATATGTATTTTTTTAGTTTTCCATTTTGATTTCTTATAGTACTTCTCTGTATATCACTCTTTTTTTATTTGTTTTGTGGTTCCTTTTGGTATTGTAATATGCATGTGTAATTTATCAGATTATTAGTATTGACATTCTCCACATAGGTCAAGTGTAGAAATCTTCCAGTTTACTCTACACTTTTTTCTTCCAACTTGAAAATACTAACCTGGACCACAGACTGGTGCCAAATGGGAAGTCCAGATCCCCACTCAATACCCTCTAACACAGCAAGGTAGGAGGCATCTGAGATGCCTGGCTGGGGTAGGGTTGGTATTGTCAAAAAGAGTTCTGTCCTACTGGGCTGCCCTGTTTTGCAGTTATTTGGCTAAAGAAAGCAGGTTTTTCTTGGGACTTTTTTTTTTTTTTTTTTTTTAATTCTTTGGTTTTGGGTTACAGACTTCTGGCACAATCTGGAGAAATCTGTTAAAGGAAAACCCAGAGAATTCATATCTTGTCTTCCTCAAGACCTGAAGTTCCTAACTGGTCTGTTTTTTCCTTTCTGCCTTCTCTGCTGTATTAAGTCCAGGGTGTTTAGTTGAATTTACGTGAGCTGGAGTGAAGAGATACAAGCCTATTCAATCTTGTCAAGAACCAGAAATTTTACAGTTCTAATTTTTGTTTTGGTTCTTCAAGCAGGCACATGTTTCTTTTTCTCCTTTTGGATAACTCAGTCATCTCTCAGGTCTCAATAACTACTACTTTCCTGGAGAAGGAAAATAAATACTACTTTTCTTGATATCTTAACCTAAATTACAAGTAGGCTTTTCATTCTTTGCAATTATCAAAATTTTTAATTGTGGTTTGCTTATCTAATGTCTGTCTTCTCACTAGACATACACTCCTGAGTGTAAGGGTTATTTTGTTTTTGTTTTTTAATGGACTTTATTCTTGAACAGGTTTAGATTTACAGAAAAATAGATAACCATGTAATTACTGTACTTTAGTTGATAAAGTTGTTTCCCATGGGGGCATGGGTTAACAATTCTGATCCTTCTATGCATTTTACTGGAACTGAATGATTTAGTAAATGGATGGTAGATGGTAGGAGCCAGGTTTCTCACTGTTGGAGTTGGGATTTACAGATAAGCAAAAGGAGGAGGCTAGAATGATCTGTGTTCTGATAGATGCAAGTTGGAGACATCATTATGAACTCATATTTAGCTTAATATAGATCATGTCTTTTTTCCCCCAGCAAGTCTATATCCAATGTCCAGTGATAATGTTATTAACATCCCATCTTTTTTTTTTTTTTTTTAGACGGAGTTTCACTCTTGTGCCCAGGCTGGAGTGCAGTGACACGATCTTCGCTCACCACAACTTCCGCCGCCTGGGTTCAAGCGATTCTCCTGCCTTAGCCTACCAAGTAGCTGGGATTACAGGCATATGCCACCATGCCCAGCTAATTTTGTATTTTTAGTAGAGATGAGGTTTCTCCATGTTGGCCAGGCTGGTCTTGAACTCCTGACCTCAGGTGAACCACCTGCCTCATCCTCCCAGAGTGTTGGGATTACAGGCATGAGCCACTGCTCCCAGCCAACATCACCATCTTTTAAATTCAGTTGTTACAGTTGTTATCCAGTAGAAGTCCACAGAAAGTAATTGATAATGATTGTATTTGAAAAGACTGCTTAAAGCTATCATCATTTCTTGCCTGGATTAGTACAATAGCCTCTTTATTATATGTCTGTTGCAGCATAGCAAACTCATCTCAAGAGTCTTTGGGTATACTAGGTGTTTCTTTTCCTGGTCTCAACTGGACTCACTTACGCAGCTGTATTCAGCTGGTGGCTAAGCTGGACTGGAATGCCTACTGTGGCTTCACTCACATGTCTGGTGCCTCAGCTGGAAAGGCTAGAATAGCTGGAAAGCTTTTGTTCTCATACACATGGTCTCTTTCCATATGGTTTCTCTCATCTTCCATGTTGTCTCTCTTTCAAGCAGAATAGTTTGGACTTCTTTACATAGCAGTTGGTTTTTAAGAGCAAAAACAAGCTGTGAGCTCTCTTGAAGCCTGTACTTGGAACTCCTATACATCAGTAGAATGTCACTTCAGTCAGAGTCCTCAGAAGACTACCCCAGAGTCAATGTGGAAGGGTATGAATGCAGAGAGGCAGGATTCACTTGAGGCCATTTTGTAACAATCTACCATAGCTTCACAACATGTTTCCCTGCCTTCTTTGAATCTATTATTTCTTAACACAGGTCGGACTATATCATTTCTTTGCTGAAACCCTGCCTTGAGTTTCCATTTCATTCAAAATAAAAACCAAAGTCTTTATATTGGCCTATAGGGCCCTATATGATCTTGCCTTAATCAAATAGGGATTTATTTTCCATCTGAAACAAGAAGTATAAAGGTAGCCAGTCTAGGGCTTGTGTAGCAGTGCCCAGTAAGGCCATCAGGGACCCAGACTCTCTCTCTTTCTGCTCTGCCATCCTTAGTGTATTGGGTTTTGTCCTCTTTGTTTCTCACTGTTACAAGATGACTGCTGTACTTTCAGGCCTTGGGTCTGCATTCCAGGCAAAAAGAAAAGGAGAAGTAAAAGCTTGTATCAAAATCCTCCGCTTAGTTCTCTTTGATGAAAGGTGGTAATATGGTTACTTCTAGCTGCAGGAGAGCCTGGTGAAGTGAGAATTTTAGCTGTACACATTGTTGCATCTAACAAAATGGGAGGTTTTCTTTTTTGTTGTTGTTTTTTAAGTGGGGATAATAGGAGGATGGTATTACATAGGCACCCAGCACTATCTGCTTCAGTACCAACTATGTGCCAGAAACTGTACTGTTGCTATGAAAGCATATTTTTTCAGTGGACATGGACATTATGAGACTTAAAAATAATATGGTCAGGCAGTTATAATAATTCCATTTCACAGATGAGGAAATCGAAGCTTTAGCATGATTGCAGTATCAGAATTTATACATGGTAATTCTGATGCCAGATGCTTCATTTTTTCCATAACATAACATTCTAACTGAGCCTTCTGTTCAAAACAAAGAAACAAAAAACACAATATGGCCTACGTTTGTGTGAAGCCTTTGCTGCTCTTTTTAAATTATATTTGGTTTTCTTGTCTGTCTTCTTTAATAAATTGAATATCAGAAAGAAAGAAGGATCAGGTCATTTTTATCTTTATATTTCGTTGCCTAGAACTCAATGCATGTTTTGAATAAATAAATAAAGTTTTTTTTTTTAAACCCTGTATGATAGGAAAACCAAAAGATAGATGAGCAAACAGGTACAGATAGACAGGATAATATGCTTGAATTGCATAGCCAGTGCACTGGGCTTGTGTTTGAATTGGTTTGTTGCTTTCTAGTTGAGAGCACTCTCCTTTTGAGGCACAGAATGTTGGATTAGGGTGAAATTAGAGAAGAAGAAATATTTTCTGCCAATATCCCTGACTTAAGGCAGGTAATATCTATTAATTAATGCAAATCAGTCTGGTCAGGATGTAGTTCAAATATAGATAAGTGGGTGTTTCAGGGGGCCCCTCTAAGAAGGTGGTATGGAGTAAATAAGAAAGCAATTTACCAGGAGTCAGAAGACTAGTAAGCTGAACCCAGCCAGGTCTCTGACAGTTCGTTGCTTAGCTCTTTTAAGCATGCTTTCCCCAAAACTAAAATCAAGAAAGTTAGACTAAATGGTTTTTGAAATTCCTTCTAGCTAACATAGTATATGAATCATTGTATCCAGTGAGTTTTTATGGGTACTCTGACATTTCTTGGCATCTATCAGGTCAGACTGTTCTATATTTCTGAAATGTAGAGTAACAGCTTTTTCACTTCTCTGGGAACTGGACCAATGAGGAGTAAACATCCTCTCCTGTCTCTCCCTAAATGAAGTACTTGGTCACGAGTGATAGTCCATTTTCATTTTGTTCTTTGAATCCGGTCTTATTCTTATTTCAGTGTTTTTCTTAACTTTACTTTGAGTTTGTTGAAGTATATTAAATTGAAAATGTCTGTTTATGTTTGGGTCTAAAAATAAGAATTTCATTATTTTATAAAGTAAAAGTTGTATTTATAAAATACATATCACATTTGTGTATTTGAAATACTTGACTGGCACATGAGGTAATTTAATTACAATGTACTGTGTAGTCTGTAGTTTGGTACCTTATAGTAGAAAATTGTGTTGAATGAAAGTGGCAAGGTTAAGTAGCAGATATAATATAGTATAAGATATGATTATAAGCTTTTACATTTTCCAAAATTGAAATAAAGTTAATATTACTTTTGGTTCTTTTGGTCTCTTTTAAATAATGTCTTTTCCCTTATTAGACAAGATAAAAAAGAAAGTGGAGAAAATTTTATTGTCAAAAAAAATAGAGAAAACATGGAAAACTTTGAAAAATAAAATGGAAATCCCTCCTAATTTATCTTTCCCTCTACTTTTAAAGTTCTTATTTTTAACATAACTTGAAATAAAAGTATGTTTACACAGCAATGTATCAGCTGCATATACTACTGTTAACTAATCAAGGGCATAAATAAGGAAAACCTTTCTTTATTTCCTAGCCGACTTGAAATTCTTTTGTTATGACACTTAAGTAGCATCCTGAACTTTCTCTTTTCTAAAGTTGGTTTAAAGCCCTGATATTTGTAAGCTTTGTAAGGAAGTCTGTGCCCAATACAGTGCATTGCACATATTATTGATTAATTTTAAAATGATCGAATTGACCATTTTATATAACAAAAATTTCTGATTTTTATCTTAGGTTAGATTTCTAGAATTAGAATGCTAGGTCAAAGAGAAACACTATTTTTAAATTTCTTGTTTTATATTCCCAACTTTTTAAATGAAGTCTGGTAAGTGGATAAAGAAAATATAGTATATATACACAGTGGAATATTATTCAATCATAAATAATGTAATCTTGTCATTTCAGATGACATGAATGTACCTAGAAGACACTAAGCCAGGCACAGAAAGACATATACTACATGATCTCACTCATCGGTGGAATCTAAATGGTTGTTCTCACAGAGAGAGAGAGTAGAATGGTAGTTATGAGAGGACAAGAGGGGAACGGGGATAAAGGGGTAGGGAAAGATGGGCTAATGGGTACGAAAAAGTTGGGAATATGTAACAAGAAACAAAAACAGTTATTCTCTTTGATAGACAGTTAGGTTGATTCCATATCTTGGCTATTGTGAATAATGCTGTAATAAACATAGGAGTGCAGATACCTCTAAAACATACTGATTTCATTTTCTTTGGATATATATACCCAGTAGTGGTATTACTGGATCATACGGTAGTTCTGTTTAAAATATTTTGAGCATCCTTCCATGCTGTTTTCCATAATGGCTGTACATTCCCACCAGCAGTGTATAAGGATTCCCTTTTATCCATACCCTCATCAACACCTGCTATCTCTTGATTTTTTTGAGAGTACCTATTCTAACTAGAGTGAGGTGATATCTCCTTGTAGTTTTGACTTGTATTTTTTGATGATTAGTGATGTTGAACATTTTTTCTTACACTTGTGGGCTGTTTGTATGTTCTTTTTTGGAGAAATGTCTAGCAGGCCTTTTGCCCATTTTTTGATCAGGTTATTTTTTGTTACTAAGTGCTTGAGTTCTTTATATTTGAGTATTAACCCTTTATCAGTTGTGTAGTTTGTAAATGTATTCTTCCAATCTATGACTGGCATCCTTGCTCTGTTGATTGTCACCTTAATTATGCAGAAGATTTTTAGTTTGATACAATTCCATTTGTCTGTACAGGTTAAGTATCCTGTATCTGAAATGCTTACAACCAGAGGATTTTGGATTTGGGATTATCTCAGGTTTTGGAATATTTGCATTATAATTACTGGTTGAGCATTCCAAATTGGAATATTGAAAATTCAAAATGTTCCAGTAAGCATTTAGTTTGAGTATCATGTTGGCAATCAAAAGGTTTCATGACTCACACCTGTAATCCTAACAATTTGCGGGGGTTAAGGCAGGAGGATCACTTGATGCCATCAGTTCAAGACCAGCCTGGGCAACGTAGCAAGACCCTGTCTTTACAAAAAATAAAAATTAGCTAGGCATAGTGGAGCACACCTGTAGTCTTAGCTACTTGGGAGGCTAAGGTGGGAGGATCACTTGAGTCCAGTATTTCAAGGTTGCTAATGAGCAATGATTGTACCACTGCACTCAAGCCTGAGTAACAGAGTAAGACCCTATCTTTAAAAAAAAAAAAAAAAAAAAGATTTTGGAGCATTTTAGAGTTTTGGATTTAGAATGCTCAAACTGTTTTTGCTTTTGTTGCCTGTGCATTTCAGGTTTTGTCCAAAACATACTTGCCTAGACCAGTGACATGGAGCTTTCCCCTATATTTCCCCCATGTTTTCTTCTTGTGATTTTGTAGTTCGGGGTCTTAACATTTAAGTCTTTAATCCATTTTGAGTTGAGTTTTGTCTGTGGTGAGAGGTAAGAATCTAATTTCATTCTTCTGATGTGGATATCCAGTTTTCCCAACACCACTTATTGCGCTTTCCCCATTGAGTGTACTTGGCACCTTTGTCAAGAATTAATAAACTGTAGATGGGTGGATTTATTTCTGGGCTGTCTTCTGTTCCATTGATCTCTGTGTCTTTTTTATACCAGTACCATGCTGTTTTGATTACTATTGCTATGTAGTGTGTTTTGAAGTCAAGGAGTATGATGCCTCCAGCTTTGTTCTTTTTGCTCTGGATTGCTTTAGCTGTTTATGGTCTCTAGCTGTCTTTCTTTATGGTTAGGCGATTTTCTCTAGTAATGTGTTTTGATGGTTTGCCTGTTATTTTTGGTGTATTTCTTACAGGTTTTTGCTTTGCAGTTACCATGAAGCTTATGAAAAAAATCTTAAAATGAGATATTTTAAACTGATAACAACCCAACTTTGATTATAAAGATAGGAAAAGAAATAAAAAACAAGCTCTACATTTTAACTCCATTTTCTCCCACATTTGTAATTTTTGATGTCCCATTTTATATCTTAAATTGCCCATCTCTTGGCAAATTAAAATTACTATTTTAATAGTTTTATCTTCAGCCTTCATAATTAAAGATGTAAGTGGTTTATGTACCACATTTATAGTATTACAGTATTCTGTCTTCCAGTATACTTACTAGTGAGTTTTATACCTTTAACGTGTTTTCTTGTTACACGTCAGAGTCCCTTTCTTCATTTGAAGAACTGTTTTTTAGCATTTTTTGTTTGCTTGTATGTTTGAGACAGGGTCTCACTCTGTCCTTCAGGCTAGAGGGCAGTGAGTGATCATGGCTCACTGCAGTCTTGATCTTGATCTCCTGGACTTGAATGATCCTCCCACCCCAGCCTCCCAAGTATCTGGAACTACAGCCACACGCCACCACACCCAGCTGATTTTTTAATTTTCATTTTTAGTAGAGTCAAAGTCTTGGTGTGCCACCCAAGGCCTTAAGCTCCTGAACTCAAGCAGTCCTTCCAGCTTGGCCACTGAAAGTGCTGAGATTACAGATGTGAACCATTGTTCCTGGCCTATTTTTTTTTTTTTTTTGACATTTCTTGTAAGACATATCTGATGATGATAAATTCTTTTAGCTTTCATTTGTCTGGCAAAGTCTTTATCTCTGCTTTATTTCTAAAGGATAACTGTCCTGGGTACAGTATTCTTGGTTGACATCCCACCGCCCCCCCCAACCCAACCTTTTCTTTTCTTTAGCAATTTGAATATATCATCTTACTCGTCCTGACTTACAAGGTTTCTGCTGAGAAATCTATTGCTAGACAGATTGGAACTTCCGTATATGTTACTTGCTTCTTTTGTTGCTTTCAAAATCTTTTTGTCTTTGATCTTTGAGAATTTGATTGTAGTATTTCTTGGGGTAGACTTATTTGGGTTGTATCTGATTGGTAACTTTTGACCTTTCTATACCTGGATATTTGTATCTTTCTCTAGTTTTGGGAAGTTTTGTGTTAGTATCTCTTTGAATAAGCTTTCTACCCCTTTGTCATTCTCAATTCCCTCTTGAAGCCCAGTAACCCAAATATTTGCTCTTTTGATACTTTCACATGGTTATGTAAGTTTTCTTCATTCCCTTTTACCCTTTTTAAAATTGTTTCTCCTCTAGCTATGTGTTTTCAAACAGCTTGTCTTCAAGCTCAGATTTTTCTATTTGATAGATTCTGCTGTTGATATTCTCTATTGCATTTTTCATTTTGTTCATTGTATTTTTCAACTCCAGGATTTCAGTTTGTTTAATCTCTCAAGTCATCTCTGATAAATTACTGAATTCTTCCCCTGTGTTTTATTGAAGTTCATTGAGTTTCCTTGAAACAGCTATTTTGAATTCTCTGAGACATCACACATTTCCATCACTTGAGGGTTGTTTCCTGGTGCCTTATTTTGTTTCATGAAATTATGGTTCCTAAATACTTTCTTAAAATTTTTCTTTGAGACAGAGTCTCACTCAATCTGTTGCCCAGGCTCGAGTGCAGTGGAGCGATCTTGGCTCACTGCAGCCTCTGCCTCCCAGGTTCAAGCAGTTCTCCAACCTCAGCCTCCTGAGTAGCTGAGATTACAGGCATGTACTATCACTGCTGGCTAATTTTTATATTTTTAGTAGAGACAGGGTTTTACCATGTTAGACAGACTGGTCTTAAACTCCTGACCTCAGGTGATCCACCTACCTCAGCCTCCCAGTTGTTGGCGTGAGCCACTGTGCCCGATCCCTGAGTATTCTTCATGCCTTTGGCCTGCCACAACATCTGAACATTGAGGGATTAGCTGTTTATTCCCCATTCACAGTCTGGTGGTGGTTTGTTCCTGTTCTTCCAGAAATTCTAAGCAGGGCAATTATTGTGTTCTCCGAGCCCTTGGCCACTATCACTGTTTCAGCACTAGATGGCACCGTAAGCCCAGGTTTGCAGTGAATTCACAGTTGGTTTGTGTTCTGGCCCAGATCAACTAGGGGAGAGATTGGAGGGTAGTTTGTCTCTCTGGGTGTGTGAGTTTCCACCTGGGGCCAGGACACGTTAGGCACTGTGTCACTCTGCTCAGTGCTTGGGCCTCACCACGGCATGCTCCAAAACAACCTTGTGTACCTGTTCCCTTCACCTCCTTTCAAGCATCAGTGTCTCCACACTGTGCTGCCTGGGGTTGAGGGAAGAGGTGGAGCAGGCAGTATTGTGGCCAGATGGCCACTGTAATGCTAGGTCACACCCGAAAACCACAGCTGCCAAGACAAGCACAGCACAGGGGTATGCTCAAGACCCATGCAACTATGGCCTGCCTGCTGCTGAGGTTTATTTGTGGCTCAAGGCCACTGCAGACATAGTGATGTAGCCCAGAGTCCATTCCACTGAGGCCATGTCTCTCTGCCTGACACTGAAGTGAGTTCAGAGGCACGGTCTTTGGGTGCCAGCTTGGGGTCAGTGGGCCATCAGATTTTGCCCAGTGCGGAGTTTTACCATGGCAGGCTTGTCACCAAGTCAAGATCAAAGTCCTGCTTTTATATCCCTCTTTTTCCCCCAGTAGATGGAGTCAGTCTCCAAGCTGTGCTGCCTAGGGTTGGAAGAAGGATAATGGGGTCCCAGTCCTGCCACCAGGACTACTACATCCCTGGGGCACCAGCCAGGCCCATACCACTATAGCCTTCCTGCTGCTGAAGTTCACTCATGGCCTGAGGCTACTGTAGATGCCAGGACACAAGTCTGTCACACTAAGGCCACAGGTTTCCACATAGTAGCAGGATGGGTCCTTGTCTGCGTACCTTGGTCTGCGGTTAAGGGCCATGGGGTTCTGCCTGGTGTTGGGTTTTACCGCGGCAGGCCCAGTACTGAGCAACAAGTCAAAAGTCCTGCAGTCACTTCCTCTCCTTACCCCAAGTGGGCTGTATCTCTCTCTGTGTGTGCTGTGCTTATAGTTGGGGGAGAGGTGATTCAGGCATTGCACCTCTATCTTTCCTCCCCGCTTCAGTTGATCTTTTCTTAGTAATGCTAAAGCCAGATACAGTAATCTCTGATCTGGTTCCTTGGCTCTTGTGAAGTTACTTTCATGCATAGATCACGTTCAAATTGATGTTTCTGTGGGGAGTCAGTCACTTGAGAGTCTTATTCTGCCATCTTGACTCTGCCTCTTCTCCAAATTCTATTTATCAGATAGAGGAAAGCATGAGTTCCTCAGCAGTGACAGGTTTTCCTTAATTCTAAAGGGAAAATATTAAATAACATAATGGACAAGTCATTAAAAAACAAACAAACAAAAAAACTAATCTGGCAAGCATAAGCCCTGCCCTCAAATTGCTCATAGTCTTTGAAGAGTGATCAGATAAAAAAGGGGGTAATTGTTTCAATAAGATACACAATATCAGAGCACACAGAAGAGGCATTCAACTAAATTCTAAAGAAAGGCATTGGACAGGAAATTGTTTCCCAGGAAGAGTTGTTCTTGATCTTTGAAACAAAGTAAAAGTTAACAGGGCCAAGAAGAGACTTGAAAGAGATAAACTGAAGGAGAAAGGAGAGATGGTGCATACCAAAGGTGCAGCATGCTTAGTGGCTGAGCCAAGAGAGATGATTTCTTGAAGTAAAGTTTTATAATTTGATACAATTGGAGTTTAAGGAACAAAGTGCAAAGAAATGGGAGTTGAAGTAGGCAGTAAACGAAACTGTTAGGTATTTCTTCTGGCCTGTCAGAAATAAGGAATAATTTCCTGAGATACTAAGAGTACCATGAGCAAAGAAATTTTGCAGACCTCTGGCTTTGTACATAATATTAAAGAACAAATCTGTGAAAGCGGTTCATAAAGTGTTTTCTGATGAATGTGTAAGGATTGAAACAAAAATATTTGGAGGAATGGAACTGGCTTAAACTAAACACTTTTTGCCTCAGTCCACTTTACCTGAAACTAGACAATAGGAATTTGGGATTTTATTCTTTGACAATAGGTATGTGCTAGTGTTTTTAACAACTAGCCAAGGGTAGACACTTAAACTTTGGAAGCCAAATGGATCATACGACTTATATTCCATTATAAATACTGAAAAATCTAGACAGTATTTTGGCTCAGGTAGAAGATCATTGTTTATCTGTAGAGTGACAGATCAGAAATATAATTTCTAACAGGTGCAGGTGCAGATTACCTATTTTAGGAATTCTTAACCTAGGATCCATGGAACCTGGTAATTATACATAACAACATTAAATTTTCTTTGTACTGTTTTTTGTTGGAGTTTCAAAGGAATTCTTAGCTAGAAACAGGCGGGGCATGTGATTCATGCCTATAAACCCAGCACTTTGGGAGGTCAAGGTGGGAGGATCACTTAGGCCAGGAGTTTGAGATCAGCCTGGACAACATGACAAAATCCCATCTCTACCAAAAAAAAAAAAAAAGAGAGAGATGTTTATAGAAATCAACTAATCAACTGCTTCATATTTTGCATAATACACCTGCAGGCATAAGGTAAATTGATATGAGAACAAAGACTAGATCCCATATCACCCATTGGCTCACTTTTTTCACTATTTTGCATGATACATAATTTTTAGAAATTAAGAATGAATGTAGAAAGTATTCACATCAACTTATTTATATGGGTGTGAGGAATTCTCAAAAAATTAAAGAATATCTTTGAATTAATGAGGTCTGTGATTCAAAGGTACAAAAAGGCTGCAGTGTTTCTTTTTCTTTTCCATGTCCTTCATAAACTCAAGTCCCCTCCCCAGAGGTAACCATTATCTGTGGTTTCTTGTGTTTCAGAATTTAAACATTTTAAATCCAATGGTATTATAGTAATGGACTTTGAAACAGTAAATGATATAGAAATAGCTAGAACATAACTTTGGTTGTTGTAAATGTAGATTAGCTATGCTTAACTAATTGGATTTTCATTTTAAGGTGACTGTACTGTGTATTGTCTTAGCTTCCATCAATAGAACACAGTTTAGAGGTGTTCTCAAGTAATGATGCTTTTGTAGTGAGTCAACCAAATTACCAATTGGCATACTTAGTCTTGAAATAGACAGTTGGCCGTTCATGTCTGTGGATTCTTCATCTGCAGATTCAACCAATTGCAGATTGAAGTATTAGGGAAAAATAAATTAACTAAAAATAATACAAATAATACAGCATAGCAACTATTGTTATGCCCAGACTGTTTGTTCCCCAAAGAAGACCACCAGAGTCCAGAGTCAAAGCCAAGCGGCAAGGATCTTTACTACAAGTTCGAACCTGGTCCCTCCATTCCACAGTATACAAGAGGGCCCCGAACAATGCGAGCATTTGTTTTTTATAGCCCGAAAGTTGCAGGGGAACAAAGAAATTCTTTTGGCTCCCGCGCTTTCAGTAACCTTGAACGGCTGTCCCCTTATCGGAGACTTTCCAGGTGGTGTTTGTACTGGGCTCAGGGAGTTTGAGAGATATATGGTGGTATGTGGTGGGATGGGAGGATGGGATGTGTTTGTACTAGGCTCAGGGAGTTTTGAGCCCGGGGCTGAGGAGTGTGCCCAGCTCCTTTCATTCCCCCCTTCTTTTCAGGTATCTTTAGAGCCAATCTTGGGTCTTATAAGTCTGATTCTGTTTCAGCGTTTACAGGTTGGTATTCGGCTCTGAGGACCATGAGTTGTACGGTGTCAAATCTCTCCCTAACAAATTGTAAAATTCTGTTAACAACACAAGGTCCTACGGTAAGCAGAAATAGTAGACTTAGCAGGGGTCCAAGGAAGGGGGCTAACAGAGAAAACATAGAGGAATTCCACCATTGGTCTGCAGCTGAAGCAAACTGCCGTGTTTTTACTTCAGTGCTTAACTTGCGTAACTGTTGGACCCGGTCTTCTACAAGTCCTGATTCATTTATGTAGAAACAACAGTCTTCTTTCAGAAATATACATGTACCACCTTTTTCTGCAGTGAGTAGGTCTAGGGCCCTCCGGTTCTGCAAGGTTACCTGAGCTAGGGACGTGAGCTGTCGCTGAAGGGAGGCAAGGGACTCAGCCGACTCCTCCATAGCAACGGCAAATTGTTGGTACAACTTGTTGTTTTCTATGAGGGTGTGACCTAGGGCTCCCCCCGCCAGTCCGGCCGCAATGAAGGATGCGGTGAGGGAGATTCCTGCAATGAGGGGGAGGAATATGGCTTGTGCAGGTCTCGGTCTAGGGTCTGGGTGAATAACAGCACTAGTCCAGTTACCGGTATACCCTAGGAACTCGCCAGCAGTTAGTAGTCAACCGGGGAACTAATGTGACAGGGAGACACAGTAGGTTGTTAACAGAGGGACTAGGTAGGTTTTTAGATAAGGTTCCATTACACCAGAAGAATATGCCTGATGGAGCCCTTAAGGTGATATTAGGGGTCGTTGCAGTGATGCTACAGAGGCTGGAATTGGTTCCTGAGAAATAGTAGGGAAACTTCTCCTGACTGGGGTTTAGGTATAGGGGCACGTTTAGGATAGGAGCATATGAGAGGTTTCGGAGGTTGTTAGCTTGGGCAAAGGTAGAGGATCCCCATGACAGAGGGACAGCGGTTAGCGGTGGACGCCCTAGAGTGGTACACAGAAAGCAGCCAGACAGGCTGTGAAGTCCTGTAAGGTTAGCAAGTTCTAGTCCTTCTTGTAATAACTTTAACCAGGAGAAAGGACATAAGTCTTGTGTTAGTCTGTTTTCTTGTCGTTGGATATTCCCGTGGACCAGGGGCAGTACTTGCACTAGGCCTCGCCAGAGATAGAGGTGACTGCTAGGCCATGTGGAGGAGGGGGAGTAGTATACAGCCCCATGTTGAGGCGTGGTCCAGCGGGAGTTCCAGGGGTCTCTAACTATCCATGTATATGAAAAGTCTCCATCCCGTCTACGATGGAAGGGCCGCTTAGGGTCTAACTGTTTTCTCTCTCCCCAATAACGGGGTCTATGGATGTTACAATAATTAT
This sequence comes from Theropithecus gelada, assembly GCF_003255815.1. Taxonomy (NCBI): domain Eukaryota; kingdom Metazoa; phylum Chordata; class Mammalia; order Primates; family Cercopithecidae; genus Theropithecus; species Theropithecus gelada. Next base: position 116,654,786 of record NC_037668.1, read on the forward strand.
AAGGACAGCCGGCATTTTGGTGCCACCAATGGTGTTTACAATTGTATTTAGTCTGATCAAACTCAAAGCATATTGTTGGTGTCATAGGTTTGGCTATTTGGAAACCAGTAAAATTTAGTAGAATTGGGCTGTTGCACCCTGAGGAGGGGCAATCAGCACTGGCCAATGATTTCCCGGGCTTATGAGGTTGTCCAGGGTGGGTTCGGTTTTCATAAAGCCAGAATCTCCAGACAAAGGGATTAAGAGCTGGTTTTGTGATTTCTCCAGCGGCCACCAGGGCGACTAACGTTAGGGTTAGACTACCTAACTGCGTGTTTGCAGTGAGCTATGCTGCCGGCGCAGGGTGAGTTTTAAGGGGTTGTTTTTAGCTCTGTCCACAGTCCACATGTCTGGTGCTTCAGCCGCTGCCATGATTGGTCCCAGGAGGTCGGAGGTTGGGTCCACCGGCTTGACGTGGGTGTAGTGGATCCACGACGCGATGCCTTCTACCTTTAGGGTGGTGGGTGTGGTTAGGAGTACCTGGAGTGGTCCTTTCCACCTGGATTCTAGGGTCTCTTGTCGGTGTCGCTTGACCAGGACCCAGTCTCCTGGCTGGTATGGATGGGGTGTCGGCGGGGGACCGGTCTCATATAGTTCCTTCAGCTTGGGCCAGATTTCTTGATGAATTTTCTGCAAGGCTTGTAGGGAAAATAAGAGTTCAGAGACATTTTCTGTTTCAGACTTGAGCAGATCATCTTTTAGGCTGGGAACTAAGGGTGGGGGTCTGCTATACATAATTTCATAAGGGGTAAGGCCCAGTCTGTAAGGGGTATTATGGGCCCGGAACAGAGCGTAGGGGAGAAGGACCACCCAATTAGCGCCAGTCTCCATAGTTAATTTAGTTAAGGTCTCTTTTAAGGTCCGATTCATTCTCTCTACCTGTCCTGAACTCTGGGGCCTGTAAGTGCAATGTAGTTTCCAATTTGCCCCAAGGATGGAAGCCAAATCCTGACTTACCTTAGCGACGAAGGCCGGCCCATTATCTGACCCTATCTGGATGGGGAAGCCATATCTGGGGAGGATATCTTCCAGGATTTTCTTTGCTACAACCTGAGCAGTTTCCTTCTTGGTAGGGAATGCTTCAGTCCACCCTGAAAAAGTATCTACAAAGACAAGTAAGTACCGATACCCGTATTTTCCTGGCTTTATCTCAGTAAAATCTACTTCCCAGTAGATACCGGGCCTGGTTCCCCTGAGCCTTGTTCCCGTTGCAGCCTGGGATTGGGGGTAGGCGTTGTTAAGCTGGCAGACTTTGCAACTTGTCACGATGTTGCTGGCCATCTCGGCTGTATGTCTGAATTTGAGTTTAGAGCGTCTGATCAGGTCTATCATCTGCCGAGCACCCAGGTGGGTGGTTCGGTGGATGTGTTCTAACACTTGTTGTCCTAATTTTTCTGGTAGGATGGTTTGGTCATTAGTATCAGTCCACCACCCATTCTGCATCTGTTTTAGGGGAAGCTTGTCAATCCACTGGAGATCTTGTTCTGAATAATCAGGGAAATATGGCAAGTCCTGGGGGCCCGGGTCAGGGAGCTGGAGTGCAAGGAGTTGGCTGGGAGCCTTCGCCACCTTTCTTGCAGTTTGGTCCGCCAGAAAGTTGCCTTGAGCAGTTGGAGTAGTTAATTTCTGATGCCCTGGGCAATGTACAATGGCTAACTTTTCTGGCCTCCATAGGGCTGTTAGCAGGACTAGGATTTCTTGCTTGTTCTTTATCTCTTTTCCTTCAGCCGTCAGTAACCCCCGCTCCCTGTAAATGGCCCCATGTATATGCGCCGTTGCAAAAGCATATCGGCTGTCTGTATATACCGTCAGCTTTTTCCCCGCCCCTAAGGTAAGAGCTTGGGTGAGCGCTATCAGTTCGGCCTTCTGGGCCAATGTCCGCGGGGGCAGGGGTTCCGCCCAGATTACCTCAGTCTCTGAAGTCACTGCCGCTCCAGCGTACCTCTGGCCCTGATGCATGAAGCTGCTCCCATCAGTGAACCAGACGAGGTCGGCGTCAGGAAGTGGGCGGTCCTGCAGGTCTTCTCGAACTCTGTGCACCTGAGCTAGTATCTCGGTGAAGTCGTGGAGTGGGGCGTCCAGGTCCGGGTTGGGCAGCAGCGAGGCAGGGTTTAAGGTCGTTGGGGGCAGGAATGTTATCCTGAGAGGATTTAGTAGTAGTCCTTGGTAGTGGGTGAGTCGGGCGTTACTCATCCATTGATTAGGTGGCTGTTTGAGTACACCTTCGATGGCATGTGGAGTAACGACCCGCAATTCTTGCCCCATGACAAGTTTATCAGCATCCTGCACCATCAGAGCCGTGGCTGAAATCATTCGGAGACAAGGGGGCCACCCGGCGGCCACTGGGTCTAACTTCTTTGACAGGTAGGCAACTGGCCTCCGCCAGGGGCCTAAGTTCTGAGTTATTACCGCCTTGGCGACACCTTTATTCTCGTCTACGTATAAATGGAAGGGCTTGGTAATATCAGGTAGTCCCAGTGCAGGCGCGGAGAGTAGGGCGGTTTTAATCTGTTGGAAAGCCGACTCGGCTTCGTCTGTCCACTTAAATGGCTGCTGCCCCCGTGTTGCCTGATATAAGGGTTTAGCCAGTTCCGCGAACCCAGGTATCCATAGTCTGCAAAACCCCGCCGACCCCAGGAATTCCCTCACTTGTCGGGTGGATTGCGGCCTGGGGATCTGCAGAACAGTTTGTTTCCGGGCGTCTGTTAACCAGCGCTGCCCTTCTTTAAGCAGGTACCCTAGATATGTTACCTCTGTCTTACAGATTTGAGCTTTCTTTGCCGAGGCTCGGTAGCCTAGATTTCCCAGAGCTTGTAAGAGACCCTTGGTCCCTTGGATGTAAGCTTCTTGGGTCTCAGCAGCAATCAGGAGGTCATCAACATACTGTAGTAAGGTTATTTCAGGGTGTTTGCGTCGGTACTCACCCAGGTCTTCATGGAGGGCCTCATCGAACAGGGTAGGAGAGTTTTTGAATCCTTGCGGCAGTCTGGTCCATGTCAGTTGGCCACTTATGCCCCTATCAGGGTCATTCCACTCGAAGGCGAAGAGCTTTTGGCTCTGAGGGGCTAAAGGCAAACTGAAGAAAGCATCTTTTAAATCTAAAACAGTGTACCATTGATGTTTAGGGTTTAGGGTACTCAGGAGGGTATATGGGTTAGGCACAGTTGGATGTATGTCCACAACCCTCTTATTGATTTCTCTTAAGTCTTGTACAGGTCTGTATTCTCCACTATTAGGTTTTCGTACCGGCAACAATGGAGTATTCCAGGGTGAGTGACATGAGCGAAGGACCCCTTGGTCAAGGAGCCGGCGGATATGCGGGGCAATTCCTTTCTTGGCCTCTAGGGGCATCAGGTATTGGCGTACCCGCACGGGGTCTGCCCCAGGTTTAAGTTCAACAAATAAAGCAGGACGGTGTTTTGCTAGTCCTAAGCCCCCCGTTTCCGCCCAAGCTTCTGGATATTGCTGGAGCCAGGTTGCTATGTCCTGGTCAGGGGCCGTTTGCTCCTGGTGGAGCCGGTACTCATCTTCTAGGGTTATAGTCAGGACGGACACGGGTTGATTGTGGGAGCTGGTCACGACGGGCCCCTCAGGGAGGAAATGGATCTGTGCTCCCATTTTAGTTAGCAGGTCTCTCCCTAATAGGGGACAGGGGCTCTCAGGGATGACCAGGAAAGAATGGGTTACATTCTTGGCTCCGAGGTTTACTGTTCTTTGTGTTGTCCATGGGTATTTCTTAACTCCTGTGGCCCCTTGTACCCATGAGGACTTGGAGGATAATTTTCCATTAGTTTTAACTAAGACTGAGTGCTGTGCTCCCGTATCGACCAAGAACTGGACCGGGGACCCCTCCACTTGCAAAGTTACCCTAGGTTCGGGGAGGGGATCCGAACCCCGTCTTCCCTAGTCTTCATCTTGAGTGACTAGTACGGGTGTAGACCTAGGGGGTCCCTGTCCTTGTTGTTTCTTTTTGGGGCAGTCTCTTACCCAGTGGCCAACCTCCTTGCAGTAGGCACATTGGTCTTTTCTCAGATTATCACGCCTGGGGGGCCGCCTGGGTTGGGTGTACTCTGGCTGTAGATGCTCTTTCTGTACCACTGCTGCCAGGACCTTGGTCATTTTTTCAGTGGCCTTAAATTGCCTTTCCTCTGGAGTATCTCTGTTATTGTAAACCTGCTGGGCTATCTGAAGGAGGTCCTGAATCCGCTTTCCTTCCAAGTCTTCTAATTTCTGGAGTTTTCTTTTAATATCTGGGGCTGCCTGGTTTACGAATGACATTACTACAGCTGCCTGACTTCCTGGAGCCTCTGGATCTATGGGGGTGTACTGTCTAAAAGCTTCCATTAATCTCTCTAAGTAGGTAGCTGGGCTCTCTGTCTTTCCCTGTACAATAGAATATACTTTGGCCAAATTAGTGGGCTTGCGAGCAGCTGCCCGGAGACCTGCCATTAGAGTCTGGCGATAAAGGTGTAGCCGTCCCCTACCTTCTGCCGTGTTGTAGTCCCACGCCGGCCTGGTCAGAGGAAAAGTCACGTTTATGAGGTCAGGGTTGGCAGTCGGTTGACCGTCGTCCCCCGGGACCAGCTTTCTGGCTTCTACCTGTATTCTCTCTCGCTCTTCCGTGGTAGGCAAGATTCGGAGGAGCTGCTGACAATCATCCCAAGTGGGCTGGTGGGTGAACATGACACTATCCAGTAAAGCCAGTAAATCTTTGGGGTTGTCTGAAAACCGAGCACTCTGAGTCTTCCAGTTATACAGATCACTGGTGGAGAATGGCCAGTACTGGAGCCTGGGGATTCCTGTGTCATCTGGGCGTCCTATTTCCCGAAGGGGTAAAGCCACCGTGGAGTCAGGCGGCTGGGGGGGCTAGTCCGCGAAGTGCGCCCTCGCGTCCGCCCCGCCGGCCCTTCAAAGTTACTTTCCCTATCAGCGGGCCCGTGAGTGCCGGCTGCCTCCCCTCCGCCTGCTCTCTCCCGCGACTCAGCCCAGGGGGTGGGTCCGGGTGCATCGGCCGCCTCCCGTCTGCCTGCTCCCTCCCGCGACTCAGCCCGAGGGGCCGGGGCCTGGGGCCCGGAGGGGTACGGAGGGGGTTCTGTGAACAGTGGGTCACCACTGTCAGGTAGAACAGGATGGGGGGGGGCAGTTGGTTGCTTGGATTTTAGTGGTCGAGCAACCAGTGCCTTACAGGGTTCAGAGGCTAATTGGAAAGGGGACAGCCAAGGAGGCGGGTTTTCAACAAGGTCCTGCCATATGAGGATGTATGGGATTTGATCTAAGTGGCCCGCATGCCCAGGTAGGAAAATCTTGGATTTTACCCTAGTAATGACAGCAAGCCGGAAGGTCCCTTCGGGTGGCCACCCCACATCAAAGGCAGGCCATTCGGAGCGACACAGAGTAATTAGCTTTCTTTTCCTGATTTCCATACCAAGATCATGGTCCCTTGCTCTAACTTCTTTGAAATTACTTGTAAGGAGAGATAGAGGAGTACTCTGGGTATTACCCATCCTGTAATGATTTGTAGTCCTTTCCTGTAAAGGAATGTGGGTTAGAATCCCTATAAAGGAAATTTGATCTGACTTATTAATGATAGCTAGTCGCAGGCGCGCTTCGGCAGCCCGGGAACCAGGGCAGTTCAGATCGCGAACGCGCGCCGGAAGCCAGGAGCCTGGGGACCGGGGCCAGAAGCGCGCGCCGGAAGCCGGGGTCAGAGTCAACTGTTGCCTGGATCGCGAACGCGCTCCGGCAACTCAGATCGCGAGCGCGCCCCGGCAGTCGGGGTCAGAGTCAGCTGCTGCCCGGATCGCGAACGCGCTCCGGCAGCTCAGATCGCCAGCGCGCCCCGGCAGTCAGGGTCAGAGTCAGCTGCTGCCCGGATCGTGAACGCGCTCGGGCAGCTCAGATCGCAATTTAGATCAGAAGAGAGCCAGGGGACGTCTCCCACCGGTCTCCACTGGCCGTCCTATAGCGCATCCGCCAGGACTGTGGCAGCTCCAGTTTCAGACCTCGCGAGTCACAGATTCAGATTTAGAACAGACACACAGACACAGACCGACAAACAGAGACGAGCCAGCTCACCTATCAGTAGATCGATCCTAGCAGATCCGTTGACCAGGGGTCTGGTGGGCTTGGGGAATCCCGGACGGGCCCCCAGATGTTATGCCCAGACTGTTCCCCAAAGAAGACCACCAGAGTCCAGAGTCAAAGCCAAGCGGCAAGGATCTTTACTACAAGTTCGAACCTGGTCCCTCCATTCCACAGTATACAAGAGGGCCCGGAACAATGCGAGCGTTTGTTTTTTATAGCCCGAAAGTTGCAGGGGAACAAAGAAATTCTTTTGGCTCCCGCGCTTTCAGTAACCTTGAACGGCTGTCCCCTTATCGGAGACTTTCCAGGTGGTGTTTGTACTGGGCTCAGGGAGTTTGAGAGATATATGGTGGTATGTGGTGGGATGAGAGGATGGGATGTGTTTGTACTAGGCTCAGGGAGTTTTGAGCCCAGGGCTGAGGAATGTGCCCAGCTCCTTTCACTATTTACTTACCACTTGTATTGTGTATTATAAATAATTAGAGAGTAAAGTATGGGGGGTGTATTTAGATTATATGCAAATGCTAAACCATTTTATATAAATGATTTGGGCATCTTTAGATTGTGGTGTATAGTGGGATCCTGGAACCAGCCTTCCACACATACCAAATGACAACTGTATAAATGGAGTTCTGAATATAGTTTTCCCAAGCCCTAGTACATTTAATTTTTTAACTAAAAAGTGGTCATAAGGATATCTATTTTGCCAGTATTATTTTTAAGAAGTTTCTTACAGAAGATAAAATTACTCACCTATTGAATTTTTTTATTTGTATAAATTTAAGGGATACAAGTGCAGTTTTGTTACATGAATATATTGTGTAGTGATGAAGTCTGGGCTTTTAGTGTTTACCTATAGAATTTAATAATACTTTTTATTTATTAAGTGACTACAGTGATCCAGTACTTGTATTTAGAACTTCATTTACAGCATTTGTGAATTATCACAATATCTCTAAAAGGTGGCCACTATTATTATTTAGATTTTGTAGACTATTAAAACTGAGTATTTGAAAAGTTAAGTAACTTGCCCAAGGTTCACAGTGTAGGGGCTGGGATCTTAACGTGGGTTCCTAAGATACCAAAATCCGCTATCTTTATACAGCCTTTGTGTGTAGATGTGTTGTGTTCACTTTATTTTAATATAAATCTATTTGTCAAGTAATGCTACTTAGTGAGTGGCCAGTGAGTTCTTGAATTTATTATTTTGTGTGGTTATAATAAAAGTCAATAAGTAGTTGGTCTGTTGCTTATTAAGGAGATAAATATAGTTAACTGTAATGTAATCAAGAAAGACTCCCTTAGGCTGAAAACACTGCATATTTACTGAGCAGCCAACTCTCCTAAACTCCCACATTTGTATGTTTATTTTTTTCTGTAGGGGGATTCCCGAAGTCTTCCGTTTTCTGAGAATGTGAGTGCTGTTCAAAAATTAGACTTTTCAGATACAGTGGTGCAACAGAAATTGGATGATATCAAGGATCGAATTAAGAGAGAAATAAGGAAAGAACTGAAAATCAAAGAAGGAGCTGAAAATCTGAGGAAAGTCACAACAGATAAAAAAAGTTTGGCTTATGTAGACAACATTTTGAAAAAATCAAATAAAAAATTAGAAGAACTTCATCACAAGCTACAGGAATTAAATGCACATATTGTTGTATCAGATCCAGAAGATATTACAGGTATAGTAGTGCTTTATTTGATGTTTATATGGTATATTTTAAAAAAATGTATCTTTTTAGAAAATACTTTTGGCACATGAATAGTTTTTAGCTTTTCTGAAAGTACACAGACTTTTCTCTTTTGGTTAAGGTCTTATTTATATTCTGTTCAGAAGGGCAGAAGTTGATAGGTATGGAAATTGAAATGTTTAGTTAGAATTTAATAACCCTAATGTATTCTCTCTTACTCTCTGTTGGTAGGACATTACTTAGAGTGAGTCTCCAGTATTAATGTTTCATATTGAGTCAATCACATGCTTTTACCTGATTCATCCTGTAATCAACAGCGCAAGTTTGCCAGCTGACTTAAAACTGTGTTCTTTGAACAAGAGATGGTTTTATTCTTTGCAGATATAATTAATCAGACCTATGGCCTTCATTCTTTGTGCTCTAAGCAACTGAATTAACAACTAAACTACTAGGCATAGTGTTCAAAAAGAAAAACACTATATGTGTTCACAAAGAAAAACAATAGAAAAAACTGTTACACGTTACTTTTATTTTCTTTAAGCATAGAAAATAAAAGGGAAAATATAACCTATGATTTCAATGTAAAAACATAATTTTTAAACAATAGAATTAATATTTATGTTGGAATATTTTTAATGGTACAGAAAGTAAAAATTAAAAAACCACCTCTTTCTTTCTTAGACCGTCTCCTTAAAGGTAACATTACTTTTTGTTGTATATCCTTCCAGATAAAAAAATTCTATGTTTGTGCCAGTATTCACCCATCAGTATGTATAGTTTTTCTTTAACTTTTTATACAAAAACTTATGTAAGATACATTTGGTCTTATCCTTGCAATAATTGCAAGGATATTTGCATTTGGTTCAAGGTCTCAAGACATTATCAATCTCTATAACTGTCAATTTTTTTATTTGCAAAGAAAAAGAGTATGAGAGTGTATAGAGTAATATAGCTATAGCATGGTAGAAAATTTAGAAGAACCTGTGTGATTAGCTAATAAATAATAGATGTAAGTAATTTTGATTTTGATTAAGAAAATACATAAATTTGGCTAAGAACCTTAAATATTTACCATCTCAAAAGTTGCAGAAAACGCTACTGATATTTAGTGTTCTTGTTAAAACTTGGTTTTCGACATCACTTTCAACATCTGGGATTTAGGGCTTTTATTAGGAGGCTCTCTATGTAGAGATTTCAACCTTGTAAGAATAATTGAAACTTTAAAATGAAAGAAGTAATAGGAAACCCAGCTTCTAATTTTAGATTGAAATAATCCCAAAGATGCAAATTAATTTTTTCAGAATCACCAATCTAGTTAAAAAGAACCCTTCAGCTCTTCATCTAGTATTCTTACACACTCAATAGTTATGTTATAAATGGAAATAATGTATTACGAAAATGCTGTTTTTAGTAATATTACATAAACTCAGAAATAGCCTGTTCCATGGAACTCTGCCAAACTCTAGGGTTTTTTTGGGTTTTTTTGTTTTGTTTTGTTTTTGCCTGTTACATCTTTAAGAGCAGTCTAAAATAAGAAACAGCACTGGAGCTTTAAACTCTGTTTATTTAGAGAAATTTTCCTCCTCACAGAATACTGATAACTATCTTGTGATTCACTGGAATATAGAAGAGTTTTATCAACACGAGGAGCCCATTTGGTTTCCCCATTCCTTTTGTAAAAGTTAACTTTACTGTGGCCGGGCACGGTGGCTCATGCCTGTAATCCTAGTACTTTGGGAAGCCAAGGCAGGCAGATCACTTGAGGCCAGGAGTTCAAGACTAGCCAGGCCAACATGGTGAAACCCTGTCTCTACTAAAAATGTAAAAATTAGTTGACGTGGTGGCGTGTGCCTGTAGTTCCAGCTACTCAGGAGGCTGAGGCCTGAAAATTGCTTGAACCCAGGAAGCAGAGGTTGTGTTGAGCCAAGATCGTGCCACTGCACTCTAGCCTGGGCAAGAGAGAGCAATTCTGTCTCAAAAAAAAAAAAAAAATTAAGTTTATTGAAGTATAAATTACATATGACAAAATGCACATATTTTAAGTACATGATTTAATGATTTTTAATAAATGTGTGTGTGCACCCAGCTAACCATCTCTACAATCGATCCAGAACATTTTCATCACTTCAGTGGTTCTCGTATATTCCTTCCCAGCTAAACCATGATCCCCAACCCTGGCCATAGGAACCCACTGATCCATCTTCTATCACTTTAGATTGAATTTGTCTCTTCTAGTGTTTTATATAAAGAAATTACCTCCTTTAAGTCCTGTCAAATTCCTGATCACCCTTAAAAACCAATTTTTAGGTATTATGATAAAACCTTCCATGACATTTTCTGCTCTATCTTCTCTGTGCTACTTTATCCATTCATTGTTGCATTGTAACGTATTTCTGTACGTGTTTATATCACTTACTAAACTGTCTTCTCCTTGAGGGAAGGGACATGTGTTCACTCATCTATTTTAAAGGCTTATTACAGAAACTGAAACATAGTAGGTGTTCACTTGTGAATATTATATCTCAAAATAGAAAAATACCCAGCAAATCCACATCTTATATTAGTCTTTAGAATTAGTATCAAAGCCTAATTATTATGACACTTGAAACATTAAATAACTTAGAAAACAAAGACTTAAGCCAGAAACTTATTATACTGACCATTTTTAATACTGACATTTCAGATAATTGGAGGGCAGATGATATATGAAATACAACTTTATACTGTGACTTCTTAATACTTCAGTTTGTTTAGACTTGATGAGTTCGTCAGATTTTTATTTTATTTTTAAAAATTCTGTTTGCAAATGGCACATTTACACAACTTGGTAATAAGTTATTTTTTTCTTTTTCCCATTTTACTAACTTAACAACATAAAAAGCAACAACCACAACATAGAGGATTAAAATTATGTCATTAATTTTAGGCCAGTTTGCCATAAAATTTTAGATGTTTTACCTTGCACACTAAGATAAACTTATTTTAGATTAGGTCTGGCAAGAAGATTCAAGGACATTGTACTTTGCTTTCAGTTCTGAAAGGTATGAGTGGATTTATAACAGAAGTGTTTGACTAATTCCTGTTGTCTTGTGGGTACATAAGCTTAGTAAGCAGAACAAATGACTTAAGGAAAGAGTGACAGAATTTAAATCTGCATTGTATAAGTCATTACTAAGTGGCAGGGGACTTGTTCTTTTTTTTTTTTTTTTTTTTTTGAGATGGAATCTCCCTCTGTCACTAGGCTGGAGTGCAGTGGTGCAATCTCGGCTCACTGCAACCTCCGCCTCCCGCATTCAAGTGATCCTCCTGCCTCAGCCTCCCAAGTAGCTGGTACTACAGGCTCCACGCCACCACCCCCAGCTAATTTTTGTATTTTTAGTAGAGGCAGGGTTTCATCATGTTGGCCAGGATAGTCTTGATCTCTTGACCTTGTGATTCGCCCACCTTGGCTTCCCAAAGTGCTGGGATTACAGGCGTGAGCCAACCCGCCCGGCCAGGGACTTGCTCTTAATTCACCTCTGTAATAATGATCTCTTTGACTCTTTAGTTTATTGTTTGTAAAATAAGGATTTTTATCAGGTGAACTTTTAAACTATAAAACTCTGAAATATTCCTTATTGTAAAGTCAAGGTCTGATTGTTTGAGAAAGTTATTTGTATAATAAATGTATTCATTCTTAATAGTAGTAGGAAATGAATTATTTATTTTCTCATCATGCCCATGATACTCTGAGCTTCTTGTTCATCTTCTATATACTTTAAAGATGATCATATGATTTTTGCCCATAAGATTATCCCCATAGGAGCAGAAAAATCATTTAAGAAAATTCAGCATTGTTTCATGATAAAAAATTTTGTGAACAAATTAGGTATAGAAGAAATGTTTCTCAACACAAGAAGGTCTATGTATGACAAGCCCACAATTAACATTGTACTTAATGGTGAAAAGCTGAAAGCTTTTCGTCTAAGATCAGGAACAAGATCAGGATGCCCACTCTCAACACTTCTTTTCAGCATAGTCTCTAATCCCTAGCTAGAGCACTTAGGCAAGAAAAAGAAATAAAAGATACACAAATAGGAAAGGAAGAATTGAAATTGTCTGTTTGTGAACAACACAATCTTACATATATGTATAAAATTCTAACACCATAAAGCTGTTAGATCTAATAAAGGAATTCAGTCAAGTTGCAGGATATAAAATCAGCAAACAAAAGTCAGTATCATTTCTATATACTAACTATATAATATCAGAACAAAATTAAAACAATCTCATTAATAGCATAAAACATACCTAGTAAATTTAACCAAGAATTGAAAGATCTCTGTATAGAAAACTATAAAACATTGATGAAAGAAATTGAAGATGGTACAAATAAATGGAAAAATCTCCTGTGTTCATGAATTGGAAGAATTAATATTGTTAAAATGTCCAGACTACCCAGTGTGATCTACAGATTCAAGGTAATTTGTATCAAAATCCCAACATCATTCTTCACAGAACTAGAAAAAAAAAATCCTAAAATTTGTATGGAATCAGAAAAGACTCTGCACCATCTTGAGCAAAAAGAACAAAACTAGAAACATCACATTACCAAATTGCAAAATATTACAAAGCTATAGTAATCCAAACAGCATGGTAATGACATAAAAAATGGACTCATTAACCAATGGAATAGAAAAGAGAGCCCAGAAATAAACCCATACAATTCAAGTCAATTGATTTTTGACAAATCTGCCGAGAACACATGGTGGGGACTAGAGAGTCTTCAATAAATGGTGTTGGGAAGACTGGATATCCACCTGCAGAAGAATGAAAATGGACCTTTATCTTACCCTTATACGTAATACCTTTATATCTTATACCTTTAAACCTTATACCTTTATACTTTATACCTTTATCTTACCTTATACATTTATAAGACTTAAATGTCAGTCATTAAACTATAAAACTGCTAGAAGAAAATATAGAGGGTAAACTCTTTGACATTGATCAAGGCGGTGATTTCTTGGATAAAAGCAGAGGCAACCAAAGCAAAAACAGATAAATGGGTTTGCATCAAACTGGATACTTCTGTACAGCAAAGGAAACAATTAACAGAGTGAAGAGACAACCCAAAGAATAGGAGAAAATATTTATAAATTGTATATTGGATAAGGGGTCAATAAGGAGCTCAGACTCCTGAATTCAAGGAAAAGAAATAATCTTATTTAAAAAATGGGCAAAGGACCTGAGTAGACATTTATCAAAAGAAGTCATACAAATGGCCAACAGATAATATGAAAAAATGATCAGTATCTCTAGCCATCAGAGAAATGCAGATTAAAACCACCATGAGAGACCACCTCATGCCTATTAGATTGGCTGTTGTCAAAAAAATGGAAGATAAATGTTGGCAAGGATATGGAGAAAAGGAAGCCTGGTGCATTGTTGGTGGTATTGTAAAATTAGTATGGCCACTTGGGAAGATAGTGTGGAGGTTTCTGAGAAAACTAAAAATAGGATTATTATATAATCCAGCAATTCCTCTTCTGGGTATATATTTAAAGAAATTGAAATCAGCATGTCGAAGAGATGTCTGCACTCCTATGTTCATTCCAGCATTATATAGCCAAGATATCCAAACAACTGAAGTGCCCATCAACAGACAAATGTATTTTTAAGACATGGTATATAAACACAGTACAATACTATTCAGCCTTAAAGATGTGGGAAATTCTGCCATTTGCAACATGAATGAACCTACAGGACCTTATGCTAAATGAAATAAACCAGACACAGAAAGACAAATAGCTAATGACCTCATTTATGTGTGAAATCTTAAAAGGATAAACTCATCAAAGTAGAAGAGAATGCTGATTACCAGAGGCTTGAGCTGGGGAGGGGGAGGATGGGTAAATGGGAAAGAGGAAGATGTTGGTCACAGGTTAAAAAGTTTTAGACAGGAGGAATAAGTTGTGATCTATTACACAGCATGGTGACTATAGTTAATAGCGATGTATACTTCAAAATAGCTAAAAAAAAGGTTGTTAAATCTCACTGCGAATAAATAAATATTTGAGGTAATAGATACCTTAGCCTAATTTGATCATTCTACAATGTATAAATGTAATGAAACATCACATTGTACTCCATAAATATTTAATTTGTTGATTAGAAATAAAAATAGTTTAAAGGGGTATTGTTGTCATCCTATGTGGAAATTAGAGTGATGGTTAGCTGAGGCTAAATGTACCTTATGAAAAAAGATTACTCATCTCTGTAAAATGGAGTGGTAATCTAAGCCTTAGTTAGAACCTGACACTCATTTGGGAAAGAGCCAGTTTCCTGAATCTTGGTTTCTTTAAGTATATAATCACTGAAGAAGACTATAAGAACATTTTTTTATATTTTATTAAGTATAGATAATAATTTGGGTAGTGTATAGTCTCTGTTTTCATCTCAGTTTTCTTGTGCCATTCTTATATTTTCAAACTCCACCAAGCTTAGATTGGTTTCTACTTATTAATTTGGTGAATGTTTTCTTTAATATTTAAAATATTCAGAAGGGAAATACTAATTTAGTAATATAATATACCTAATATTATATTGGGATTTTGTGGGGTTAATCTTAGCAAATTCTTCTAAATTCCTAAAATATATCTGTATTGAGGGAACTTTGTTTATGACTAAAGACCAGTTTATGGTCTTGGATGAATAGAAATGAAGATTTAATTTTCTTTTTATCTGTTGCCCTGCCCACTTCAATAGTGTGATCATTAGTAAGTTGCTCTTTTCAACTCCTGGATTTGTTTCCTCATCTTTAAAATCATGAGATTAAATGTATAGATTCCCTAATACTTGAATTCTTTTTATGATGTATTTTCTAAAACAGTTAATATGTAGTAAAATTGTATATATATTTTTAGTATACCTTTCCATGAATTTTAAGATAAATTCATCTAACTGCCACACATTCAGAAAAAGGAATACTTCCAATGCCCTATAAATCTCCCTCGTATTCTTTCTTTGTAGTCACACCCTTCCTCACCTCTGTATGCCCTGACAACCACTGATCTGTTCTGTCACTATAGTTCTCTTTTGAAGAATGTCATGTACATAGAATTATAAAGTACATAAGTTTCTGAGACTTCTTTCCCTCCGCATATTGCCTTTGAGACTCCTTCAAGTTGTTGTGTGTATCAGTAGTTCATTTTTTTTTTATTCCTGAGCAATAGTTGATTGTATAAATGTATTATAATTTATCCATTCACAAAGAACATTAGGGTGGTTTTCCAATTTTTGGCAATTATCAGTAAAGCTGCTATAAATATTCATGTGCAGGTTTTTGTGTGAATAAAGTTTTTGGTTCACTGTAGTAAATACTGAAGAGTAGGATTGCTGAGTCATGTGGAAGCATATGTTTAACATTATAAGAAGATGGCTGGGCACAGTGGCTCATGTCTAAAATCTCAGCACTTTGGGAGGTGGAGGTGGGGGAATCATTTGAGCTCAGGAGTTTGAGACCAGTCTGGGCAACATAGTGAGACTTCATCTCCACGAAAAATTTAAAAATTAGCCAGGTATGGTGGTGTGCACCTGTAATCCCAGCTACTTGGGAGGCTGAGGTGGGAGGATTACTTGAGCCTGAGAGTTTGAGGCTACATTGAGCCATGATCGTGCCACTGCACTCCAGCCTGGGCAACAGAGCAAGACCTGGTCTTTAAAAAGAAAGAAATAAACTGCCAAATATATTCTAGAGTAGTGATATTTTTCATTCCCACCATCAGTGAATGAGAGTTCCAGTTGTTCCACATTCTCTCCAGCACTTGGTATTGTTCATATATTTTTAAACCAGTCTAACAAGTATGTAGTAGTTAATACACATTATCGTCATAGAGGAAATTAAGAAAAATAGAGCAGCACCATCTTAAGGAGAATTTATGAAAGAACAGTGCATGCCCTAGGTACAGAGTTATATGCAGAATGAAGAAGTCTCCTCTAATGATAGGTGCAGTTTTCAAACATTAAGATATTGCAGATAGAGGCAGTTCTGTAATTTTTATACCTAGGTTGCTTGTTTTACCTTAAAAAATTATTCTAACTCAATCACATGAACCCAGGAGGCGGAGGTTGCAGTGAGCCCAGATTGAGCCCTTGCACTCCAGCCCAGGCGACAGTACGAGACTCCGTCTCAAAAAAAAAAAAAAAATTCTAACTCACAGTGTTACCCTTGCCTATTTTTGTAACATATTAAGAAAGCTTAAACCAGAGGTTGTATTAGTTATAAAATATTTAACCAAAATTAGTTCAGTTGGTGATATATGACAAGGGTTATCTCAAGTATATAAAATAGCCAATTAAGCCTCCTTTAATAATTGAGCATTCATTACAACCTGAGCAGGTTCCAGATGGCTATAAAAGGTAAAGTATCTTTCTTTAAATAAGAAAGTTGGACTTTAGGAGATGTATAAAGTTAATGTAATGGTAACACATGGCAAGATTCTGGAGCAGTTTATTTTTAAGATAGTAACTTAGAGACTTACAGGAGAAAGTATGTTAAGAATATAGATAAATAGTAAGCTAGTGATTTTGTATAATATTGACCTTATTAATTTAGATTTGGCTAAGTTTATTTCAACTATTAATATCTTTCCCTTTAATTGTTTAATGCAGTAAACAGTGTTTCATAAGCAGACATCCTGGCTATACAAGTACCACTTTATGAATAATGGACATAGAGAGCCAGCTTGCTATAAAATAAAGACTAAAGGTTATATTATCTGAGATGTCATCCGGCTGCACTATTAAATGGTTGTGTGGTGTATACCACTTGGAACCTGTCGAGACCTTGGTTTTCTCATTTGTAGAATAAGAGGGACAGACAATATGTACCCTCTCTAGGGTGTTTTGTGAACGCAGTATTTTGATAGCTTGAGGAAAAGCATGAGACATCCAAGGCCATCTAAGTCTGAACATGAAACCCCATTTGGATGTAAAATAAAGTCGGAGGAGGCTTTCCTGGATCTGGGAAGGAAAGACTCAAGAATTCAACCATATTCCTAATCTCCAAGACAATCAAGGAATCAGGGTAAGGCTAGACCTTAAGTAGTCAGAAGTCCTCTAAGACGGATCAGGATTGCTCCTGTGTTCTAGAACTCTGTTTCATCTTGTAAGCCAACTGCTCAGTTGTGGTTTTAAAGAAATACGAAAAGCACCAGAAACAGCAATCTATTGCTCTACACATTTTGGGGGAATCTAACAAATTCAGTATGTACTCGTTATTCTGGCATTGGGAAATCTTATCCTTAAGGAAATTTTAATCATATCCTGTTTTCTGGTGACTTCCAAAGCTGTATCTCCAGCTAGGCTGTGTTTTCTGGGCTTCATCTGATAGTTTATAGCCGCCCTTTTGGATTATTACCTGGATGTCATGTTGGCTTTGCCTCTCATGATGTCTAAAATTGAACTCTTCCTTTCTTGGACCGCTATCTCTGAATCTTTCTCTGTGTTTTCTGCCCTGTTAGTGGCATGACCCAGTAATCTATAACTAAAACCTGACTTTTTAAAACCTTTTTCCCCACCTTCAACCTTCATTGTAAGTTTGTAAGTCGCCAAACCTTATAGATTCTACCTCTGATAACAGGACTGAAATCTGTATCTCCTCTCCATCTTTATTGCCACAGAGTACAAATTCAGTATTTCTTTAATTCAACATAAACACTACTGTCAGCATTTTTTAAAATCTAGAATTCAGATTCAGTCCTGTTAGTTACTTGATTTAAACTTTTCAGTGGATCTTCATTTGCTACAGAATACAGTACAAATTTGCAGCATGGTAGAGATGCCTTTCAAATGGTCTGGCATCTGCCTCTATTATTTCAGCGTTTTCTGCTACTAATCCCAGCTCTAATTTTTTTCTCCTATCCCTATGTTTTCTCTTTTTTACCTCTTTTTTTTACCTCTCTATACTTATGCACATGTGTGTGTGTAGATTAGCAGAATCTAGGTAATGGGTATATGGGTGCTCACTGTAAAATTCAACTTTGCAGTATGTTTGAAAATGTTCATATATACACACATATACTCTGGTATGTATAGACACACACATATACATACAGGTACATACAAAGTGTCCCTTTTATATATACATACGTTATATTTTTACACACATATGCATAAACACACACACACACACACCTGACTCTAACCTCTTTGAGAAGAGGAATTTTGCCACCTGTACACAGGGTTGTCCTTTGCATAATACTTGGCAACATATGATATAACTAGTTCCCTGTATTAAGTTCCCTCTGTCCAAAATAACTTGCATAGATTGTCAACTAGATTCTTCAATGGCAAAACCTTTCTATACTATACAATAAACTTAGAATACTTACATGCTGTTGTTGGCCATGTTCTGTTTATATCGTTTTAGCTTCAATTCCACAAATTAGATCTAAACATTATTGTTCTATATAGTCATTGTTGATTTATAGTTACCCACGTGCTGACCATTTTCTTTGTTCATGCTTCTCAGACATACCTTCTAGAATGATCTTTTCTTGTGCTTCCTAAAGTACAGTAGATACTTTAGAAAGACGATATCCCCTTTATATACAATTCTAAGTTGACATTTATTTTCTTTCAACACTTAGAAACTATTATTTCGTGGTTGTCTGGATTCTACTCTTGTTGAGGAAACAGCTGCCAGTCTCATGTTTGAAGCCATGTAGATCATCTAGTTTCTATTAAGATATGCTTTGTCTTCAGTGTTCTAGACTTAAAGTATAATGGCATAGATTTCATTTCATTTGATTTGCTTGGGATTTGTTGGGTTTCCTAAATCTGAGATTTATGTATTTCATCAATTTATGGGAAATTGTTAGCCTCTGTCCCTTTGATTGTCATACCTCCTGTTTTCCTTCTACGTAGTTTTTCAGGAACTTTAGATACATATTAATTTCTTCAAATCTATCTCCATTTCTCTAATAGTTTCTTCACCTGTATCAAACTTGCTCTTTATCAAATATTGTGTTTCTAATTTTGTTATTACATATTTTTTTAATGCTAGAGGTTCTATTTTGTTAATCTTGGTAATTTTGATAGTCTCTTGTCCCAGTTGATACCCCTTGCATTTAGCTTTACATATTTAACATACTTATTTCACAGTCTCTATAGGATAAATACAATAAGTGAAATCTTTACAAGGCTAATCCTGTAATTTTTTTCTCATGGTGAATTGTTTTCTGATTGAGATTTGTGATTTGTAATTATGTGCTGGAACTGTCTGTGTTATAATTTGGTGGAATGCAGATTTGCTATATTTTTTTAAAATTTGCCAGTTTTTTATTTATTTTGTTGCCACATAATTGAACACCTACATATTTAGAATTGATGCATATTTCTGGTGAATTGAACCTTCTATTATAATGAAATGACTTATCTGTAATCTTTCTGTCTTGAAGTATTTTTTGCCTTAAAGTATCTTTTGTCTGTTATCAATACAGGTTGTGGGTTGAGGTTAGTGATTGTGTGGAATACCTTTCTTCCATTTCCTTACTTTCAGCTTTTCTGTATCATGTTTTAGATATGTTTCTTAAAATAGCATATAGTTGGATTTATTTTATTCATTTGTTTTTACCTAATCTAATAATCTCTTTTACCTGGATCATTTAGCCTATTTAAATGATTGCTGTTACATTTGGGTTTATATTTAGTATCTTATTTTGTGCCTTTAATGTTTCTTTTTCTTTCTTTTCTTGCCATTTTCAGACTATTTTTTAAGAATCAATTATTAAAAGTTTGATTGTTTTGGAAATTGATTCATTTAGATAGTACATCATGCATACTTGTCAAAGGCAGTAGTCTGATTGCTGTTTTTATCTCTTGGACAATTCGAAGGCTTTAGAATGCTTTTATTTACTTATACCCTAGCTTATATTTTACTGTCTTACTAGGTTGGTGCAAAATTAATTGCAGTTTTTGCCATTGTAATTCTATTTTTTAAAAACCCCCTCATGACTTTTTTTATTGGTTTATATGGTGGTCCTTTAAAATAACTCACATCTAAGCCACTTTATCTGTTCTTTGTTATTTCTTTTTTGACCTACCAATTAGAATCACTTTTCTTCTTCCCAGAGTACATCCTTTAGCATTTTTAAATTTTTAATGAGTCTGTGAAAAACTGTTTTCATCTTTCTCTGATAATATTTTTATTTTGTCTTCACTGTTGAAAGATATTTTCATTGGATATATACAACCTTTATTAGTTCATTCTGACACTACTGTAAAGAAATACCCAAGACTGGGTAATTTATGAAGAGCTTTAATTGGCTTATGGTTGCACAGGCTGTACAGGAAGCATGATGCTGGCATCTGCTAGGCTTCTGGGGAGGCCTCAGAAAACTTTCAATCATGGTGGAAGGCGAAAGGGAAGCAAACACGTCTTACATGGTCAGAGCAGGAGCAAGAGAGAGAGTGGGAGGAGCTATACACTTTTAAAAAACCAGATCTCACTATCGTGAGAACAGCACCAAGGGGATGGTGCTAAACCACTCATTAAAGACCCACACCCATGATCCAGTCATCTCCCACAAGGCCCCACGTTCAATATTGGGGATCCCAGTTTGACATGAGATTGGGGCAGGGACACAGATCCAAACCATATCACAGTCTAAGGAGGTAGTTGTATCCTTTAACATAAAGAAGCTGTCATTTCACCTTCTTCCACCTTTCAGTGTTGTTGCTGAAAACTGCCATAAATTTAACTGTAATTCCTTTGAAGGAACCCTTTCTCTGACTGCTGTGAACACTTTGTCTTTGATGTTCTGAAGTTTCACTGTGATATATCCAAGTATGAACTTTTTTTCCCCTATATGTTTGTGCTTGGGGTTGATTGGGTATCCTGAATCTGTGGATTGGCATTTTTATTAGTTCTTAAAAGGTGATAGTCATTATCTCTTTATATATTGTCTTCAAGTCACTATTTTTCTTCTGAAGCACCATAAGATATATTGGAGCTTTTTTTTTTTCCTCTGTGTCTCTTTATGTCTCATTTTTCCTTTCTTTCTCTTTTTAAAAAACTTAGCTATTTTTCAGTATTAATCTGCTATTTTTCTGTGTCTGGTCTGCTGTTAAACTCAGTCATTAAAGTAGCTAAGAACACAGCACTCAAGATGCTTGTAGTCTCAGAGGAAAAACAGATGTGAAAACAGATTATAATACTGTGTAGTACACATTTCAATGGAGGGACGAAAGTATACTTTGAAGATATATTAGACTGGAGAATGGTTAGGGAAGGTTTTCTGGAGAAAGTAATGCCTAAACTAACAATAGTATTGAAGAAAGCAATTGCATTTTATTAGAAAGGTTTTGAACACAGAATTTGACAAGGAAAAATAGTAGTGGAGAATTAGCTTGGAGCTAGATAGCATAAGACCTTTAATGCCTAACCGTGAAGTTGGGACTGTATTTGGTAGACATGGCTATTAAAAATATTTTAGTGGAGGAATTAATCTTGTCTACTTTCCATCTTAAAGCACAACAATTTATATTGTCTAAATGTGTGTAAAGGTGTGACTTTATGGGCTTATCTCCAGTGCATTGTCTACTGTAACTTATACATGCCTAAAATCTCTTTGATCTAATATGTAAACATTAAAGCAAGTTTATTGAATTTGTATAACATACATTTTGAATTGTATAATGTTTAGAAGGTTAGAAGCATGCATAATTTCTTATAATACCCCCGAGAAAACTTTTTCAGTAATATTAGCAATATATGTAGCAAATGGAAATTTGTTTTTTGTTGTAATCATGGGGTTTAGTTTCTTTAGCCAGCAAAGTATGTATTTAAGAGCAGATTCACCTCTTTTTAAATGTAAAGGCAGTTGTTAAGAGTAGAAAAATGATAACCATTTTATAAAGTTTTTAATTTTTTTTTTTGAATGGTGAGAGTATTAATGGGAAGTAGGAAGTTCTAATTATCCTTGTTTTAAAATATGTTTCACTATGAGAAGAAGAGTTTAAGAAATATACTGGCAACTGTATGTTTTATCATGCTCAAATTTACTATAAAGTACAAGAAAGAAAATTGGAGAGAAGAAAGGTAGTGTGTAGGAAAGCAGGTTCAAGGGGAAAATAGATGAAATCCAAGGGTGAGGACAGTGTTTCTCTGATTTCTAAATGGGAAAAATAGTGAACTTTATAAAGTTTACTTCATATAAGACATATTTAAGGTTAAATTTCTGCCTTGGTGTACACTTTTGTGACCTTTGCAAATAAATTCTCTAAGTTTCAGATTTTTTATTTTTTTATTTTTTTATTTTTTTGAGACGGAGTCTTGCTCTGTCATCCAGGCTGGAGTGCAGTGGCGCGATCTCCGCTCACTGCAAGCTCCGCCTCCCGGGTTCACGCCATTCTCCCGCCTCAGCCTCCAAGTAGCTGGGTCTACAGGCGCCCGCCACCACGCCCGGCTAATTTTTTTTTTTGTATTTTTAGTAGAGACGGGGTTTCACCGTGTTAGCCAGGATGGTCTCGATCTCCTGACCTCATGATCCGCCCGTCTCGGCCTCCCAAAGTGCTGGGATTACAGGCGTGACCCACCTCGCCCGACTCAGATTTTTTTATTTGTGAAATGAAGTTATATTGCAAACCTTTATGAGTTCTTGGGAAGATTAAATGAGCAGAAATACTGGCTACTTAGCTGAGCCCTGACTTGTAATATTACTGAGCCCTTATTGCATTTTAAGCGTCAACCTAAGCACTATATAGGCTTTGTTTTTACAGTAATCCTCAATTTGTGGCTAAGGAAACTGTAGCACAGAGATGTTAAGTAAGTATATAATCAAGACCATACCAATGAGTAGCAACCACAGGATTTTAACCCAGGCATTCTGACCTCAGAGCCCTGGTTCTTAACCATTTTCTCATTTCTTATATTCCTGTAATCATTATTAAAACTGAGGATATACTTTTCCTTAAGAACAGTGTTATGTAGTATTTTTACAAATTCACAGACTATCAGATCAATGGATATATCTTTTTTTTTTTTGAGACGGAGTCTTGCTCTGTCACCAGGCTGGAGTGCAGTGGCACAATCTCGGCTAACAGTAACCTCTGCCTCCTGGGTTCAAGCGATTTGCCTGCTCAGCTTCCTGAATAGCCGGGACTACAGACGTGCACCACCATGCCCACCTAATTTTTGTATTTTTAGTGGAGACGGGTTTTCAGCATGGATGGTCTTGATCTCTTGACCTCGTGATCCACCTGCCTTGGCCTCCCAAAGTGCTGGGATTACAGACATAAACCACCGTGCCCAGCCGAATATTTCAATATCTTAGTACAACCTGCTGTAATGTTTAAGAGTCTATTATATAGTATCTCTAACAAATTGTAATCTGTCTTTTGTATAAGTGCTTCCAGAGACGAGACTTTATTACATTTTAAGACAAGCCATTTTATTGTTAGATAACCCAAAACATAAGGAATTTATGTTGTGACAAAAATTTTGCCCTTACTACCTTTTTACTCATTGGTTCTAATTCTCTGTCTTGTGGGGAAATAGTAAGTGGACAGCTTTCATAGACAAATATTTAAATGTTTAGACAGGAATCATTTTTCCTTCTCATCCTAGGCTAAACACACCATCAACTGTTTTACAGACAACACATTTTCATACTCAACTAAGGGCCTTCTATTCTGAATGCATTCCAGTTCTGTAAAAAAATGTGCTTACTATAAGCTATCTTTATATACCAAATTCTGTGTAATTTACACTTCTTACAAGATTCTGATATCATTTATACAAAAAGAAGAAAATTAAAATGTTCCCAGATCTGTTCAGTCATTGTTATAATGTGTAGTTCATTTATGGATTCAACAGAGATACTCTTTCTACGGTGGGTACTGCTGATTAATATTTATTGCATATTTACTATGTACCACACCTGTTTCTAAGCTCTGTACATATAATTTATTTAATCTTCACTATAATCTTGTGAGGTACATGCTGTTTTCACTATTTAACACATGAAGAAAATAAGGCACAGAACTGTGAAGTACCTTACCCTATATTACATGGTTTGTACTGAATCTCAGTATCAAAACTGAGACTCAAACCTGGGCAGTCTTAACCACTATACTAGATATATACTAAGTTGCTCTTTTGTGATTTGATTTGAAAACTTACCTACATTTTATATCAGTTTTTTTGGGCAGCCCATTTGTAATTTGGGGACTTCAGTTAGAACAGAACCTTTTCTGAATTAATTGTGTGGCTTTGCCTGTTTCCTGATGTATAAAGTATGGATAATATCTGTCTCAAAAGGTTATTCTAAGGATTTATATGCACACATACACATGTTCGGGCAGATATCGTTAAAGCACTATTATTTTACATCCTAGCTTAGTATCTCTATTATTTATTTATTTATTTATCTATTTATTTTAGAAACAGCATCTGACTTGGTTGCCCAGGCTGGTCTCAGACTCCTGGCCTTAAGTGATTCTGCTGCCTCAGCCTTAATATCTATATTTTTATATTAATAAATTATAATTGCATGTGTTTGAATTAGTGATTTTTTAAAGGGAATATAAAACTTAATATGAAATACATTCATTAAAATGGTTAGTCACACCATCTTATATTGTAGAGGAGTGAAGGGAACCTTCAAGCACAAAGGTAAAGTAACTTGGAGCTTAGGCAGTTTTCCAGTGATGACCAAGTTACTTATCACCTAGAACAGGGTAGTACCCTAGTCTTCTAGCTTTTTTAGAAGTAAAGGGACCTAGTGTGGATAAAAATACAAATACTAAACTTAAAATATGAAGAATTTTGATTGAAGGTAAGTGTTCCAACCGGCCGGGCGCATACCTGTAATCCCAGCACTTTGGGAGGCTGAGGCAGGTGGATTATGAGGTCAGGAGTTCAAGACCAGCCTGGCCAAGATGGTGAAACCCTGTCTCTACTAAAAATACAAAAAATTAGCCGGGCATGGTGGCAGGCGCCTGTAATACTAGCTACTCGAGAGGCTGAGGCAGAGAATTGCTTGCATCCAGGAGGCGGAGGTTGCAGTGAGCCGAGATCACACCACTGCACTACAACCTGGGCGACAGAGTGAGACTGTCTCAAAAAAAAAAAAAAAGAAGTGTTTCAATAATAATGGATTATCCAGAATAAGATGGTTCTTTTTGAAGTTTTATTTGTTTTTGCAAAATGAAAATTATTTACTTGGAAAATTATAATTTTCAAAATCTGCAGGCATTGATTTTTTATGCATTAATAGTTCCCATTTTTATTTTATTCTAGGACAAATTTATTTCCATGAAGCTCATCTTTAAATGGCACATGTTTTGAATTTTTAGGGACTTTACTAACACAGAGATTTTGAAAATATTCCCATTCCTAAAATCATAGAAATCTGTAAAGCAACATATTATGCTTTTTTTTTAACTTTTATTTTAAGCTTAAGGGTACCCGTGAAGATTTGTTATATAAGTAAACTTGTGTCTTGGGGGTTTATTATACAGATTATTTTGTCACTCAGATATTAAGCCTAGTACTCAATAGTTGTTTTTCATGTTCCTCTCCCTCCTCCCACCCTCCACACTCCAATAGGCCTCAGTGTCTGTTATTCTCCTCTATGTGTCCATGTGTTCTCATCATTTAGCTCCCACTTATAAGAAAGAACATGTGGTATTTGGTTTTGTGTTCCTGCATTAGTTTGCTAAGGATAATGGCCTCTAGCTCCATCCATGTTCCTGCAGAGGACATGATCTCTCTCTCTCTCTCTTTTTTTAATGGCTATATAGTAGTCCATGGTGTGTGTGTGTGTGTGTGTGTGTGTGTGTGTATACACACACACATTTTCTTTATTCAGTCTGTTATTGCTGGGCATTTAGGTTGATTCCATGTCTTTGCTACAATGAATATACACATGTATGTGTCCTTAGGATAGAACCATTTATATTGCTTTGGGTATATACCCACTAACGGGATTGCTAGATCGAATGGTATTTCTGTCTTTTGGTCTTTGCAGAATCTCCACACTGTCTTCCACAATAGTTGAACTAACTTACACTCCCACAAACAGTGTATAAGCATTGCTTTTTCTCTGCATCCTCACTAGCCTCTGTAATTTTTTGACTTTTTAATAATAGCCATTCTGAGCCGGGTGCAGTGGCTCACGTCTGTAATCCCAGCACTTTGGGAGGCCGTGGCAGGCAGATCACGAGGTCAGGAGTTCGAGAGCAGCCTGACCAACATGGTGAAACCCCGCCTATACTAAAAATACAAAAATAAGCCCGACATGATGGCGTACGCCTGTAATCCCAGTTACTCAGGAGGCTGAGGCAGAAGAATGGCTTGAACCTGGGAGGCAGAGGTTGCAGTGAGCCAAGATGGCGCCACTGCACTCCAGCCTGAGTGACAGAGCAAGACTGCGTCTCAAAAAAAGAAAACAAAAAAAGCCATTCTGACTGGTGTGAGATAGTATCTCATTGTGATTTTGATTTGCATTTCTCTAATGATCAGTGATGTTGCGCTTTTTTTAATGTGCGTGTTGGCCACATGTATGTCTTTTCAAAAGTATCTGTTCATATCCTTTGTCCACTTTTCAGTGTGGTTATTTTTTCCTTGTTAAGTTCATCATGGATGCTGATGTTAGACCTTTGTCAAATGTGTAGTTTGTGCAAATATTTTTTCTCCCATTCTGTAGGTTGTCTGTTTACTCTGTTGATAGTTTCTTTTGCTGTTTAGAACCTCTTTAATTTAATTAGATCCCGTTTGTCAATTTTTGCTTTTGTTGCAATTGCTTCAGAGAATATTATGAACACCTCTATGCATATAAACTAGAAAATCTAGAAGAAATGGATGAATTCCTGGACACATACACCCTCCCAAGACTGAGCCAGGAAGAAATAGAACCCTTGAACCGACTAAAAACAAGTTCCAAAACTGAATAACCTACCCACCAAAAAAGCCCAGAACCAGATGGATTCATAAACAAATTCTACCAGATGTGCAAATAAGAGCTGGTACCATTTCACAGAAACTATCCAAGAAAATTGAGAAGGGACTCCTCCCTAACTTATTCTGCGAAGTTTTGTTTTTGTTTTTTAAATAGAAGCAACACAGTATCCTTTATGAGAGGCTATGGACTTGAATTTTTCATCCCTCTGTAACCTCCTTCTGCCCTGCATCAATTTGATATTGATGGATCAATATTTTTGAAGCATTGCTACACTGTAGATAACCTTAGTTCTCTTTAAAAAGAATTACCTTAATTGAATTTGTATCATGTTTGAATATGCTTTATTCTCCAGCTAATGAGGTTATAGTAGGAAATTTAGTTTAATTATTGAATAAACTAGTCAAGTTGATTTAAAAATAATAGTGTTGGCCGGGCGCGGTGGCTCACGCCTGTAATCCCAGCACTTTGGGAGGCCGAGACGGGCGGATCACGAAGTCAGGAGATCGAGACCATCCTGGCTAACACAGTGAAACCCCATCTCTACTAAAAAAATACAAAAATTAGCCGGGCGTGGTGGCAGGCGCCTGTAGTCCCAGCTATACGGGAGGCTGAGGCAGGAGAATGGCTTGAACCTGGGAGGCGGAGCTTGCAGTGAGTGGAGATGGCGCCACTGCACTCCAGCCTGGGCGACAGAGCGAGACTCCATCTCAAAAAAAAAAATAATAATAATAATGGTGTTGGAGAAACCATGGACAATCTTCTAACTGAGTTTCAGACTTAATATAATCACTTTTATGTTTTAAGTGGAATCTACCCTGGGAAGTAGTCTTGCAACTCAAATACTTTTTTTTTTTTGCATGAATTGGTTGAATTCATGGATTGTCTATGAGCATAAGGAGATTTCATTTAGGCTCATCTCAAAGTTTGAAAAACGCTGTTTATTTGAAAAATATTAACTTCCAATTTTAAGCAGCAATTCATTCTAATAAGTAATTTTAACAATATTTTATTTACAGATTGCCCAAGGACTCCAGATACTCCAAATAGTGACCCTCGTTGTTCTACTAGCAACAATAGATTAAAGGCTCTACAAAAACAATTGGATATAGAACTTAAAGTAAAACAAGGTGCAGAGAATATGATACAGATGTATTCAAATGGATCTTCAAAGGTAAGTGTAGTAAATAAATGTAACTACTTAGTCATTATTTGCAGATTCCATAGTTATAAATTTATCTACTCGATAAAATTTATTTGTAACTCCAACATCAGTACTGGTGGCATGGCACTTTGGCAGTCATTTGTGTACATGCCTGGAGCGGGGGAAATTTGAATTGTCTGACATGCTTATTTCCAGCTGAGGTCTAACAAGGTGATTTTGCCTTCTTAAGCTATGGTACACTAAAAAGTATCCTTTTTGAGATCTGTTTAGTGCTGTGTTTGTCACATTTTTGTGCTTTTAATTGGTAATTTCACTGTTTAAACACTATATTATGACATCTGAGATAATTTTTACCTCAAAATTTGAAAGAGTGAATAAAAGAATTTGGAAACATGTTTTGTTTCGTGGGTTTTTTTTTTTAAGGTAACATTTTAAAAATTGTTTATTCCTACCAAGACCTAGTTAATCAAAAATTTGACCTTATGGGTAAAGGATACACAGAGCTTTCCATATCTGCAAGTTTTCTGTAAATCTAAAATTATTTAAAAAGAAATTATCTAAAAAAATTTAGTTTATAATGAGTTTTCCACATTATAGACCACTCTCCCAAGTTTTCGGGAGAGGGCAAATGAAAAGATGGTACATTTTGGCATCATCAATAATTGCTTGGCCTAGACCTGTGCATTCTTGGGAATCTGGTATGGGCATATAACTCCTAACTGAAATCAGTGTTATGTGGAGCAATTCTTAGTAATAAGAACATGTCCTTGTTATTAGGTATAATGCAGCAAAAAAAAAAAAAAAAAAATTGTTGTGAGCCACTGAACCAGATTATCCTCAAGGTTCTCTTCAGCCTAAGGTTCTATAGTTTTAATAATTTCCAAAAATTCTAAGAAGGATATAAAATTATAAAATATACCTTTTTACTTTCAACTCATGTATTTTAAATATTTTTATCTCTGCAAATCAATTTTTTATATTTTAATAGATATTTTAAAAATAATTTCATAATAAAAGTTCTTATGTATTTTGTTTGTTTGTTTCAGTTTAAAAAGAATTTGAAATCAGAGGGAAATTTTTTTTTTCTTAGTCGTGCATCCTAGCTATTCACCCCAAATGAAATTTGAGGCTAAGCCTGGTGGCTCACACCTGTATACGTACCACTCTGGGAGGCTGAGGCAGGAGGATTCCTTGAGGCCAGGAGTTTGAAACCAGCCTGGTCAATATAGCAAGACCCTGTCTCAAAAAAAAAAAAAAAATTGTTTAAAGAGAAAGAAAAAAAGACATTAGGGAAGATATCAAAAAGAAAGAAATGTGTACTTTTCATAAAAAATGTTTTAACGTTAATTATGAGCATTAGATTTTATGTTCAAAAGAATTTTTTGTTACTTTTAGAGAAAGGTATTTGTTCCTATTTACTTATGTGATATTTGATAGGATATTATTTCACTAACTTTGAACATTTCTTATTGGATGATAGAGTTATTGTTTGTGCTGTTATTTTTAGCACTGACATTTAGTTTTAGGGATTTTATATTTTTATAAAATGTTATTTTGACCTTTTTTTTTCTAAGTAAATACTTTGTTCCTGGAACTGCGATTTTAGCACATTATGCTGAGCATTTTCAAATTAACCCAGCTACTACCTTTGGAGTGAAGTTTTTAAATCTGGGGTGGAGGGATTAGTTTGAGGGGTTTATGAACCCTTTGAAGTTATAGGAAAAGCAAGTGTCTGTGTTGATAGTTGTATGGATGAAAGGGCTGTAGGTTACACCTTATTCTCAAAGTGGTATTTAATCCACAAAAGATTACTAACAACTGCTCTAAGTTGAACAGTTATGGACATATTAAAAGTAAAACAAATAGATAACCTAAAACAACCACAGATCCAAAGTGAACAAGGCTGTGAGCATCCTGTTAAAACAGATATGTCAATTTTGCATAGGTTTTTATTTTGAATTAGATTTATTAATTTGAGAGGGACTCAAATGGATGTCCAAAGCCCATTTGCAACTACTATTGTCTCTGAGATAGGCCTGCCAGTTATTTCTGTCTAGATTCCACCTTAACTGTTTTTATTTTTCATCTTTAAACTTCTCAAAGGGTCAGAGTACATCGTTTTAGATTAGGGAAAATTATAAATTTTAATTATGTGGAATATTAATTTATTCACTAAGGATTTAGTTAAAAGTTTGATAGCCATTATGCTAGGCTGTGGGGTATAAGTGTAATAAAGATGGTCCTTATTACATACTAGGTACTCAATAGATAATATCCTGCTTTTAAGAGACCCGCTATCTTAAAAGGAGATATATCGTGTGTGAATAGTTACAGTGTGTAACAGTGATTTGTTTGACTGACTTTGGAAGCACAATGGAAAATAATCATTTAACTGCCAGAATGAAATCTTTTAAGTTTTAGTATGATATTTGAAGGATGATTTGGCATTTAATAAAAAATTACTTTTTAGGGATGGTGGTGTGGTTGAATGCAGTATATACACAGTAAGGAACTGTGAAATAGCCTGGCTTATTCTAAGGAATGAAAGTGATTTGGTGTGGCTGTAGCACAAGTTCTTAGCATATTTCTTACCTAACATATCTGAGGGTAGCTAAAATGTACTTCTGATAGTAAGAGTTGTCAACTCTAGCAGTCGTTTTCAATTAAAAGCCATAGGGAAACAAATCTGAATCTCCAGAAAGACATTCATTTTGTTTGGGAAAAGTCCTCCAGGTGATTCCATTAGGGCTTCTTTCCCTTCCCCACCAGTGGAGTTTTAAGTGGGTGAGGCATAGTGAGAGATATAACGAAACTGAAAGAAAAGCCAGGTTATATGGTAGTTTGCACAGAATTAAGCAGTTGTGATTATCTTACAAGATAAATGGAGCTGCTAAAAGCAGGGAGCTCCTTTTAGCAGGGAAAATACACAATCAGATTTCAAGTTTAGAAATTTCACATCCATCCGGTCAGGTGTGGTGGCTCACGCCTGTAATCCCAGCACTTTGGGAGGCCAAGGTGGGCGGATCACCCGAGGTTGGGAGTTAGAGACCAGCCTGACTAACATGGATAAAGAAACCCTGTCTCTACTAAAAATACAAAATTAACTGGGCATGGTGTTGCATGCCTGTAATCCTGCTACTTGGGAGGCTGAGGCAAGAGAATCACTTGAACCTGGGAGGTGGAGGTTGTGGTGAGCCGAGATCACGCCATTGCACTCCAGCCTGGGCAACGACAAAAGGAAAACTCCATCTCAAAAAAAAAGAAAAAGTTCACATCCATCCTCCTCAGACTTAAAGAAGGTCTTATATGCAGGCAGTAAGTTTAAGTAGTGTTTTGCAGTAGTACAGGTTAAATAGCTTCCTTTCTCTTGTAACAGCAGTGAAAACAGTGAAGATAAGAGTCATACTTTTGGTATCTTGGATATGAGGAAGGAGGCAGAGTCAAAGATTGTTCTTAGATTGGTTATGTGGATAGACTGATAAATTATGGTGCCCTTCACAATGACAGAGAATTCATGAGGGGGAGCAAATTTAGGGACAGGGATGATTAATTCAGTTTGGCAGTAAAAATTGTCAGCAGGACTCTGGTTATGGGATTCTACATGATTAAATTGTTACCCTTGTGCATGTTATGATCGGAGCTGTCCTTTTTAAATTTGTCAGATATTTTCACCCTCCTGCTTCAGAACCCTCCAGTGGTTTTCCCTCATACTTAAAATCCAGAATTCTTATTCTGACTCTGAAAACCTATAGCTTCTGATCTCATCTTCTAAAACACCTTCATCTCACATTACACTCTAGCTACACTAGCTTCTTTTCTATCCCTTAAACATAGCAAGCACACTCTTACCTCGGGGCTTTTGCACTTGCTATATCTTTGCCTAGGTATCTGTTCTCCCAAGTACTTTTGTGGCTTTCTCCCTTCATTAAGTCATCTACTTGGATGCTACCACCTCAGCAAGCTCTTCACTACTTATCCTAAGATAAATAGCAACCTCTGTCTCTTCTTATCCCTTTATTGCATTACCACTACCTTAAATTACAATTTATGTGATCAGTTTCTTTACCATCAGTTTTCAGCATTAGAAAATAAATTTCATGCAGGCAAAGACATTATCTTGGTTATTACCATATCTTCAATACCTAAAACAATACTACATTGAAGTAATTTGCTACAAATACTCAATAAGTATCTGTTAAAACAATTGATACCGCTTCACTGCCCATTCCATTTATCTTCCTCTGGCTCATAATTTACACATTGTTCTTTTTCTTATTTCATACTGTGTGTACTGTAATTATTTTCTTATTATCCCTTTTATGACTAACATGTTTTTATTGTCAGCACAAGGATCTGAGGAATGGGATGCAGTTATTTTACCCCGTTACATAAGTAGTTTAGCTTGCCATTTTCTTATTTGGTAGTGTGGCTTTAAGCAGCATCATTGTTTTTTGTTTTTTGTTTTTTTATCCTTTGAAACGATCTCTGGGGGCTTCATGAGATATGTTAAAGACATACCTCCTGTTTTTTGTTGTTGTTGTTGTTGTTTTGAGACAGAGGCCCGCTCTCTCGCCCAGGCTCAAGTGCAGTGGTGCAATCTCGGCTCACTGCTACCTCCCCCTCCCAAATTCAAGTGATTCTCCTCCCTCAGCCTGCCTCCTGTGTACCTGGAATTATAGGCACACACCACTATGCCTGGCTAATTTTTTGTATGGCTAGTAGAGATGGGGTTTCACCATGTTGGCCAGACTGGTCTCGAACTCCTGACCTCAAGTGATCCCCCTGCCTGGCCCTCCCAAAGTGCTGAGATTACAGTCGTGAGCCACCATGCCCAGCCATGTCTCCTGTTTATAGAATCACTTGAACCTGGGAGTTTTTGAGACTTCGTCTCAAAAAAATAATAAATAATAAAAATAAAGACATGTCTCCTGTATATATATTCAGGCGGTAAACCAAGGTATTTATTAAAATTTGGGGTTCTTACCAGCATCTTGCATTGGTTTTAAGTGTTCCCCAATCCTCCACATATGGATATACCAGACTGTCCATCCAGGTCTCCCCAACCGCCAGTCCTCCAGTTTTGTTTGTTTAAGCTTTGAGATCTAATTTAGATAGAAAAAAGTTGCAGATATTTAGTTATATATTTCGATTAGTTTGGATGTTTCTATACATATGTATGCATATGTGATACCACCATGACAACCAGGTTACTTCCAAAAGTACCCTTGGGTTCTTTAGTGGAAGTTTGTTTTTTTGTTTGTTTGTTTTTGTTGTTGTTGTTGTGAAAGCACTTAACATGAGAAAATCTCCAGTCTTGACATATTCCACACTTATTTATTATGACGACTCAGGAAGCCTTTCTGGATTCCCTCAACTACAATTGATTCCACCTTTTTTTTTTTTTTTTTTGTTGAGACAGGGTTTCACTCTGTCACCCAGGCTGGAGTGCAGTAGGGCAGTCTTGGCTCACTGCAGCCTCCACCTCCCAGATTCAAGTGATTCTCGTGCCTCAGCCTCCTGAGTAGCTGGAATTACAAGTGGGCACTACCATGCCTGGCTAATTTTTTGTATTTTTGGTAGAGGCAGGGTTTCACCATGTTGGCCAGGCTGGTCTTGAACTCCTGACCTCAGATGATCCGCCCGCCTCAGCCTCCCAAAGTGCTGGGATTACAGGCGTGAGCCACCATCCCTGGCCTGATTCCATATTTCTTGGGAATTTTCTTCAGCTACTTTTAACTTCCTAGTGCATATAATAATCATTTGTATGTCTTCTAGCAAATTATAAGCTTCATCGGGTAACATTCTGATTGATTAATATTTGTATTTTCACTGGTCTGGCATGTAATTTATGGCTTACTTCCTGTATGTTACTTTAACATAAATACATGATGAAAAAATAAGAATGATTGGCCTATTTATTACCTAGATGGTACTAATAAGAACAATGATTGGCTTTTTTGAAAGTTTTCTGTGTGATGTAATGTGTTGTAATGTCCCACTGTAGCTTGCAAAACAAGATGTTATTTTTTTGTAAAATAAAAAACATATAATTTGAAAATAGTATAAATGTTTAGTTATTCTTATAATTGTAAAATATTTATTCCAAATATAATTACCAGCATTATAGAGTACCAATTACTAATAGTTCATTACTTTAGTCTATTAGGTTGAGCCATATAAAATTGGCTGTTTTTTTAGTTCAAAATCAGTCAGACATTGGCATTTTCATGTAGTTCAACCTCATATATGTAAAAACTTTCCCAAAGTTTTTATCAACATAAGTCAGATTTCTCCAATATGTAAACCAGTTCATATACTCCAGCCTTATCTCTTCCCTTGTACGTATTATGTGCTCAATAAAAATTCCGTTGAATGCCTGAAAACGTAAAACTGATATGTAATAACTATGTATTGCCTGTGATAGATAATATCCAAAGTCCATTTTAAAAGTTTCATCATATGTTGACATCCTGCAGATCCTCCAGAAATTTCTGTGGGAAAATTCACCGATTTTGAAAATAAAATACAAGTGCTGTTTCCTGCTTGTTGAATTGAAATAGTGAAGAAAGGAGTATTTCCAAAGAAGTAAAATGATGGAACTACTGTCATTTTGCATGACAATAAAATAATAAAAGAAGTAGCTTAATTGAAGAGGGTAATATTATATGGTTTACTTAATATTTATACTTTTACATTAGAACTTCAAGACACTTAATCATTATTTTTATTGTCCTAAAAGAGAACATTTTAATGCCAATTATGTGCTAGGCAATATAATTTTAGTTTAATGCTAACAAAAGTTTTATATTGAAGAGAATGGTATCACAATTTACATAGTTTATGCAAGAAACCTAAGGCTTTCAGAAAATAGATAATTTGTCCAAGTTTATATATAATAAGATTTGGGCTCAAGTCTGTCTGACTGCAAAGTACGGTTGTCCCATTAAATTATGAGCTTTGGAATACTTTTACTCTAGTCTGATCTCAAAGAAATTCAGTCATGCATTGCATTACAACAGGGATACATTCTGAAAAAAACATCAGTGGGTGATTTCATCATTGTGTGGATATCATAGAGTGTACTTACACAATTCTAGAAGGTACTAGACTATATGGTATAGCCTATTGCACTTAGGCTGTAGTAACAGCATGTAACTATACTGAATACTGTAGGCAGTTGTAACACAATGGTAAGTACTTGTATATCTAAATATATCTAAACATAGGTATATGTATTCCATTGTTGACCTAAATGTCATTATGCAGCAGTCTGGCCAGAAGCTATTTTCTAAATGACTGACTTTGGGAATATGAAAGAAATAGAAGAAAAATTTATAAATTTCGTAAATATGCAATGTTTTTTCCTCCATGGTATATTAACCTGAGTTTGGTATTCAGCAGAGTATATCTCAGCTCACTTTTATTCCCCTTATCTCCAATCTTTTTCTTCTTTATTCAGTGTCAAATAGTGTTTGATTTATTGAAATAATACTGCCGTCATCAAGCGTGTCTCTTGGGTTCTAAGAGACATGAATCTCCGGGAGGATACAGGTTGATTGTGTGCTATTTTATTTCCAAATTAGTACTGATTGCCTTAGTGATTAAAAATAGAGATGCTTAAATAAAATGCAAAGCTTGTCCTTTCTTATGAGTAAGTACTTTCTAACTTGATGTTTAATCAATTTGTGTGTGTATGTGTGTGTGGATACCAGTCTTTAACAACTGATGCAACTCTAAAAACAGGAGGTGGCATTAACTTCTAATATTTCTTTTTAAAATTTCTTAGTTTTCTACAGTTGCTGTAACAAAGTATCACTAATTTAGTGGTATAAAACAACAGAAATGTATTATGTTATAATTTTGTAGTTATTTTGTCTGAAGTGAACCTTACTGAGCTTAAATCAAGGTGTTGGCAGGACTGCATTCCCTTCTGGAGGATGTAGGGCAGAATGTTTCCCTGTTTTTTCCAGCTGCTGGAGGCTACTCACACTTCTTGGCTCCTGGCTTCTTCTAAGCCAGCAATAGCAGGTCCAGTTTTTCTCACATCACATCACTCTGACCTTTTCTTCCTCCCTTTTCTACATTTAAGGACCCTTGTGATTACATTGGGCCTATCTGGATAATCAAGGACAGTCTCTGTATTTTAAGGTCAAATGATTAACAACATTAATTCTATTTGCTACCTTAAATCTCCTTTGCCATGTAAGGTAACTTACTAACAAGATTCTGAGGCTTAGGACATTGACATCTTTGAGTAGGTCATTATTTGGCATACAATTCCTTCTGTCACTCACATTCAGTGTTACTGGAACTAAGCAATGGTATGCTATTGCATTGGTTCATTTGTGTTACTGTAAAGGAATATCTGAGACTGAGTAATTTGTAAAGAAAAAGGTTTATCTTTGGCTCATGGTACTACAGACTGTACAAGAAGGATGGTGCTGGCATGTGCTTCTGTTGAGGGCCTCAGGAAGCTTACAGTCATGATGGAAGATGAAGGGCAGCCAACATGTCACCTGGTGAGAGGAAGCAAGAGAGAGAGGAGGAAGTACCAGGCTCTTTTGAACAAACAGCTCAACAACCAACGTGAACTCATAGAATGAGAACGTACTCATACTGTGAGGGTGGCACCAAGCAATTCATGAGGGATCTGTCCCTGTGACCCAAATACCTCCCAGTAGGCCTCGATTCAGACACTGAGGACTTACATTTCAGAATGAGATTTGGAGGGACAAACACCAAATCGTATCAGGCATTAACATTATTTCACTTAATTCAGAGCTTTTTTTGAAATCTTAAGAAATGACAGAAGTCTATTCTCCAGCTTTATTAAGAAGGTCTCATTTTTTGACATTAAAGTCTTTCTAGGGACCTTTCTCATTGTCACCAGGGTTGACAAATGCTGTTTTCTACCTCTCTTAGCATAATTAATTGGAACACAAATGCTATCTGATTAGGTTTTTATTTTAGGTTTAATCATGGAGGCATTCATTTCATACTATGTTTCTGAATCTTAGAGTTATTGATCATAGTAAAGAAAAATTCTTTATTTTTTGTGTATAGCAAAAATAAGAAAATTACAAATGTGAATTTGGATTTTGATTTTCTAAAAAATAGTAACAAGATTCAAACCTACAGTATCTGTTAGCAGATAAATGTATTGTGCTGTGTGTGTGTATATATATATGTATATACATAATGAAATATTGTTCAGCCTTGAAAAAGGGAATACTGCCATATATGACAACATGGGTGAGCCCAGAGGACATTATGCAAAGTGAAATAAGCCAGACACAGGAAGAAAAATACTGCATGATCTCACTTCCCTGTGGAATCCAAAAAAAAGAGCTGAATAAATAGAAACACAGTAGAATACAGTTACCAGCAATAGGGAGGAAGAAGAAATGGGGAGAAGTAGGTCAAAAGGTACATATTTAGAGTTAGGTAGGATGAATAAGTCCAGAGATCTAATATATAGCATGAACTACAGTTAATATTATATACAGAAAATATGCTAAGAGAGTAGATTTTAGATACACGTAATACATATACACATGAAAAGGGGTAACCATAGAAGTAAATTTGTTTGACTGTAATAATCATTTCACTGTGTGTATGCATACCAAAACATCATGTACACTGCAAGTATATGCAATAAAAAATAAATTTTAAAAACACAGCCATAATAAGATTTACTTCTCTCCCAAACTGTCTTAACTAATGGAGTTGTTTTTCACAATTATCACTCTGTAAGTTTGATGGCTCTTTTTTTTGTAAATTTATCAATAAGATATATTATAGCGCCAACAGCATTCTTTTAACTGTTTTTCACTTGCTGATACATCACTTGA
Source organism: Theropithecus gelada (assembly GCF_003255815.1). NCBI lineage: Eukaryota > Metazoa > Chordata > Mammalia > Primates > Cercopithecidae > Theropithecus > Theropithecus gelada. The sequence goes on from NC_037668.1 coordinate 116,692,560, forward strand.
TCTGTTTAGAAGATATGAAAATGTTTCATTTTCCCCTTTATTTGCTTAATTTTTCAAACTTTTTTTTTTTAATAGGATCGGAAACTCCATGGTACAGCTCAGCAACTGCTCCAGGATAGCAAGACAAAAATAGAAGTCATACGAATGCAGATTCTTCAGGCAGTCCAGACTAATGAATTGGCTTTTGATAATGGTGATGGAATAAATTGTCCTCCTTCTTATGAGCATAATGGTGCTAAATAATCTTATGTAGGAACAGGGCAGTGGTTCAAAGTTAAGGGGGAGGAAGCATTATTATTACTATCTTTTTTTTTTAATCTTGAGTTTTAGACTCTTCACTTGGATAGATGCTTTTAGATATTTGGCCCTTATATTTCAAGAAGATATTGATCTAGAATATATCTCTTCATTTAAATAGATTATCAAATACTTACAATCAGTCTGTATTTTTAAAACAATCTGTTACCTGTTTAAGAATATGATTTTGTTTTCTTTTGTTTTTTTGGTTTTGTTTTATTTATTTATTTTTAATTCCAGAAGAAATCTTTACAGCTAGTTGCTAAGAGTAGGAGTAGAAACTTTCAGTCTCCCAGTGTTACAATATTTGGATATCTTTCACCTCTAAAATCTTTTTTCCAGATTTGTAATTTTGATGTATAATGACAAAAATGAAAGACTGAATTTCAGTATCATATCAAATACTTTTATTTCAGTGTTTATTGATGTAAGGACTAAATTACTGTAATGTCACGGGAATTCATTTCTTTTCATGATTTTAATCACTGCAAATTGGAAAGTCAAATAAATGGTGCAATTAAAATTTCTTTTTTCCCTTCTAGCAAAACCTGTGATAAGTCCTCTTGAACTTCGGATGGAAGAATTAAGGCATCATTTTAGGATAGAGTTTGCAGTAGCAGAAGGTGCAAAGAATGTAATGAAATTACTTGGCTCAGGAAAAGTAACAGACAGAAAAGCACTTTCAGAAGTAATTCTAAATAAAATTTTTATTTGATTTAATAAATACATTATTCAAAGTACGTGATTATTTGAGTGACAACAATTGTCTTTTCCCTGTGCAAGGCTCAAGCAAGATTTAATGAATCAAGTCAGAAGTTGGACCTTTTAAAGTATTCATTAGAGCAGAGATTAAATGAACTTCCCAAGAATCATCCCAAAAGCAGTATTATTATTGAAGAACTGTCACTTGTTGCATCACCAACACTAAGTCCACGTCAAAGTATGATATCTACACAAAATCAATATAGTACACTATCCAAACCAGCAGCATTAACAGGTATGTAGTGTATATCCGTTGTTTGTTGTGTGTATTTTTGTCTATAACTGGTTCTGATTTAATAATTGAAAAACTTGTGCATAGATTTTTTTCAATTGTGATAAGATACACATAGAATAAAATTTGTTGTATTAACCATTTTAATTTTATTCAATTTGGAAGCATTTAGTATATTCACAATATTGTGTGACCATCACCACTACCTAGTTTCAAAGCATTTGCATCACCCCAAAAGGAAACGCATACCCGTTAAGCAGTCACTCCTCATTCCCCCTTCCTCCCAGCTGCCAGCAACTACTAATTGTCTGTCTCTACAGATTTGTTTATTCTAGATATTTCATATGATAGAAATTATATAATTTGTGACCTTTTTTGCCTGGCTTATTTTACTTAGCATATTGTTTTCAAGGTGCATTCATGTTATGTATGAGTACTTCACTCACTTTTAATGTCTGAATAGTATTCCACTTGCGGGAATATTCCAAAATTCAAAACTTTTTGTGCACCCAACATGATGCTCAAAGGTCATGTCCAAGGAAATTCTCATTGGAGCATTTTGGATTTGGGATTTCAGATTTCCAGATTAGGGATGCTTAATCGGTAAGTATAATATAATATAAACATTCCAAAATCTGGGATATTTCTGGTCCCAAGCATTTCGGATAAGGAATACTCAACCATATTTGATTGACCTGTTTGTCAGAGCATATGGGTTCTTTCTACCTTTTGACTGTTGTGAGTAGTGTTGCTATGAACATTTATGTGCAGGTTTTTGCTTGAACATCTGTTTTCAATTTGGGGGTATATTCCTAGGAGTATAATTGCTAGGTCATATGGTAGCTATATCTAAGATTTTGAGGAACTGTCAAACTGTTCTTCACAGCATTTACATTATTTTATACTTCTAACAGTAATGTATAAAGTGGGTTTCAGTATCTCCAGATCCTCACCAATAGTTATTTTTCTTTCATTCTTCTTTGATCATGTTCTAATAGGTCCATTATTGGAAGTATGGTAATATGTCTAACTATTTCTGTAGAACCATCTCTGTTTCTCCCTTCAGTTATGTAAATTTTTGTTTCCTATATTTGTGGGCTCTGTTGCTAGGTCATGTATGTTTATAATTTTTATATCTTTTAGATGGCTTGACTCCTTTACCTTTACCTTAACTCCTTTATAATGTCCTTCTTTCTCTCCTGTAATAATATTTAATTTAAAGTCTGTTTTGTCTGATTTTAGAACAGCTACCCCTACTTTGTTTTGGTTTTGTCTTTGGGTTCAAATGAGTCTCTTTTAGATTATATATTATTGTGTCCTGTTTTATAAGATCCATTCTGTCAGTCTGTGCTTTTTTTTTTTTTTTTTTTTTAAATTCATTTTTACTGGGACAGTCTCACTCTGTCATTATAGCCTCCCACTCCCAGGTTCAAGCAATTCTTGTGCCTCAGCCTCCCGAGTAGATGGGATTACAGGCATGTGCTACTGCGCCTGGCTAGTTTTTGTATTTTTAGTAGAGATGGGATTTCACCATGATGGCCACACTGGTCTCAAACTCCTGGCCTCAAGTGATCTGCCTGCCTTGGCATCCCAAAGTGCTAGGATTACTGGTGTGAGCCACCGCATCTGACCAGTGTCTGCTATTTAATTTAATAGTTTAAGACAATTATCCAGGTGAGGTTGCATGCACCTGTAGTTCCAGCTTCTTGGGAGGCAGAGGCAGGAGAATTGCATGAGCCCAGAAGTTTGAGGCTACAGTGAGTTGTGATTCTACCACTGCACTCCAGCCTGGGTGACCAAGCAAGACTCCATCTCTAAGAAAGAAAGAAAGAGAGAGAAACATTTAAAGTAATTACCAATAGGATGTAATAATCCTGGTGGTAACTACTGAGAGGTAGGTTAAATTTAATAGGTTTATAGCACAGTCCCCCACAAAACTGCCATCACTTCATAAGCAAGCAGCAAACTTAGAGTTTCCAAGGCCACATGCACTCCTGACCAACTGTCTACAGATTCCAGAATTTCTACTAGCATCTCAGCTCAGTAATTTGCTGGAACAAATCATAGAACTCAGGGAAGCACTATACTTAGGATTACATTTTTATTATAAAGGATACAAATTAGGACCTTCATGGCTCACTGCAGCGAAAAGAAAATAAACATAAAGGGGAAGATCTTAGAGGATCTCAAACACAAACCTTATGCATCCTTAGGATATATCACCCTCCTAACACATCAGTGTCTGTCACTGATCGGGAAGTTCACTTGAGCATTGGGTGTGCAGAATTTTCACTGGGGCTTTGTTACGTAGGTGTGATTGAGTGAATCATTGGCCACATGATTGAATTCAGTCTCCAGCCTTGTGCCCCTCCCTAGGTCAGGAGGTCAGACTGATTGATGTGTGGCTCAAAGCCTCCACCTCTTAAAGATATGATCATTCTTTCTGGCATGGCCAGCCCCCCATCCTGAAACTGTCTAGAGGCCAACCATGAGTCACCTTATCAGGTGTGGTCTGAGGTATCCACTATGAATAACAAAGGCACTCCTATCACTGGGGGACAGTCCAGAGGTTTAGACTTAGAGGCTGTCTTCCAGAAACCAGGGACAAAAACCAGCCAAATTATTTTTTTTATTTTTTATTTTTTTAATTTATTTATTATTATTATACTTTAAGTTGTAGGGCACATGTGCATAACGTGCAGGTTTGTTACATATGTATACTTGTGCCATGTTGGTCTACTGCACCCATCAACTCATCATTTACATCAGGTATAACTCCCAATGCAATCCCTCCCCCCTCCCCCCTCCCCATGATAGGCCCCGGTGTGTGATGTTCCCCTTCCTGAGTCCAAGTGATCTCATTGTTCAGTTCCCACCTATGAGTGAGAACATGCGGTGTTTGGTTTTCTGTTCTTGTGA